>NC_056731.1:500961466-501261466 GCF_019279795.1 Protopterus annectens | reverse complement strand
TGTAGTATGCAGCATGTGTGTCCACATACCTTGCATATGTTGTTACTTTACATAATGTACAGTGACACATGCAACTACATGGGATATAATAGCCATATGTGCAGTACTGACTTACCAGGCAACTCCAGGCTCATTGGTTGGGAGACACCCACCTCCACAATGGCAGCTAGTGTTTCTGGATGCTGTTCCCTGGGTGTCCCCAGACTGGCCAGTAGCTCCTCGGTGTGTGTGAGTGGGGGCTGGGTTGGTGGCCCACCACCTGTTCCACCTTGTTCCCTGGCGATTGCAGTGGCACGCTGTTTTGCATGTCATATCAAGTCCGTGCAGTGTCTGCGCACCTGCTGGTAGGTGTGGTTATGGCCACCCACATCGTTCACCCTCCTGCATAGATCCTGCCACAGGTCATCCCGCTGCTGGGCATGCTGTGGCACATGGCTGAACAACAAGTCATAGTTGTCATGGAGCTGTGGGATGAGGACATCATCCTCCTGGTGGCTGTATGCTGGGAGGCGTGTATGGGGCATTATCTGTAAGACATAATGATGGTGACAGGTCACAGTTTCAGAGATGTACAGAGATACTGCTGCACATACATTTCTATGACATCTACTACATCTGCAGAGTTATCTTTGCAAAGCATCATGACACTGACACGACTGACGTGTTTGTGTCACACACGTCACACCCATTATGCATTGGATATCATCACCATATATTTGTGTCACCTCATTACAGTGTTCATACTCCATGTAAATGCTGTCTTGCTGTGGGCATGTCTATTTGCCTGCACTTGTGTTCTTACCTATCTGCTTATGCCTGGATGTGTCCACGGTAATGCTGTTGACCTGGATGCTGTGTATATGTCACATATCAACACGGACACAGCCGTAATGGACTTGAGCAGTGACAATGCACACATACGCATGGACACCTGTACATGCATGTGTTTTGCCATATACATCTACACAGCACTGTACAACTGTTCAACATCCTGCCACGGATCACCTGTATTGAACATGTGATAGACATGGGACAATGGCTAGTCAGACGACATTCGCAGGGATGGTTATCAACCATAGCATGTGCGGGCATGGTTTCCAAGCTGTAACAGACAGCCATTATGCCACCGCAAGGTGCATCAGTGCCACATTACTGATCCAGTCAGTTGATAGTACATCTACCATGCGGCCATCACACCATGTATGACTGGGATGACATGTGCAGCTTTGATGGACAGGGTTGCATGGTATGGTGGGAGTATGTCACATATATGGCACACGGATCTGTCCAGCCTGTGGCGATCCTAGTATTAGGACGGTGGCTGTCCATGACATATGTCTTATAGATCAGGATATGGACATGTAGCATGTCCATCATCATGGTGTAGTAAATGTCTTTCTGCAAGGTAGACAGCATGCTGCATAGTGGAGGTGAGGATTGTGAAGGCTGGTATCGCACATCCATGCATAGCCATTACCCCTTAAAGGTGGTATGTGATCCAACATTGGTCACCACAGTGCTGTATATGCCTGTCCAGTGATCTCCGTGCTCATGGATGGCACCCTGACATGACATGGGTACCTCATATGACTACCTAAGGGGCCTGGAGATGTCACCAAGTTGGGGGGTGCACTGCACAGCACCATCCCTTACACAGTGTCCATAATGTTGACCACAGCCTAGGTAGTAGTTTATGGGTACAGGGATGTTCACCTAGCGATGACAATGCTGGTATCATCCATCAGACTGTGCACATATGTCACACACCTCATCCACACAGCCCATTCTGTATGTTGTTCACAACACTGACACAGCTATACTGATAGGTCATGGCCATTCACAGCCTTACATACACAGATGCCTAACATTTGTCTGTGTGGTATGGGCTACAATGAGGGTGGGGTACAACACATTAACCCTGTTCTACTGTAGCTGGCACTGGTGTGATGTGCACATGTCACTCTTGTACCTTTTGTAGTTGTGAGTCTGTCAACAGGCCACTGGTGGAACACTCCTGTGACATACAAAGGTATTTGTAATCAAATATCCGTGCTGTCTTGTACATCTGTACTGCTAACATCTACAGTGATAACGGTTCATGGACATGCACACCATACTCAGCAGGGTTATAGTGCGGTGCCGCCCAAAATGACTGTCATCACCACTTCTGGGTTGATATTATCCAACACCCTATCTGTATTGTATGGTCATGCTAGGCACTTGTTCAGAACTTTTGAGCATGTCATGAGATACTGATTACTATAGCACCCATTCCACACCATTTCCCACAGGTACACTGGCTGTCCTACACTTCCCAGCTTGCTTATGGTACAACAGCTGTTGTACACACGTAACGCACATATCCTGTGGGACATGGTTGTATATACAGGCATGTCCAACTGTCACGTACTAGTGCTACTGCCTGTCTACATGAGGGATATGTCGTACATGTGGCAATAGAGCAATTGTCTCATGTACACATTCAATGCTCACCTCCCAACATACGACACTACAGCCTGTGGGGGATGCACTTCTGCAGCCGTGCTGGGGGCATAGCTCTCAAGTGTACCTCATTACGAGGAACGTACCTCATTTGGTGTCTTAAAAGGTGCATGTTCCTCAAGGTTCCACATTGAAAGGGTCTGTCACACATTCATTGTTGGAAATTGTTTACCTGCTAGCCATGGCTAAATAGATGGGAATCATATTCATTCATTAGAATATCTTTTTTATACGTAAACCCAGCCTATTTTAGCCATCATATGCCCTTCCTAGTTGAAGCTGTTAGTAAGCCAGTTGTAAATGTTCCACGTTTTGCCCATTTGTCACACAGTATGGGGGCTAATGTTCCTCATTTTGGGGACAGGAGGTTGACAGCTATGGCTGGGGGTAATGCTGTCACCAACACTGACTGCACCTGACAGTCATTTGGGGATGTGTAACATTCGCAACACACCCCACCCATCACATAGTCTCACATGATCTACACCACTGGCCACACCTACGAGGACAACTTGTGCAGTACGTCTCCATACTCAGTGTAGGCACCAGAGGTAGCCCCCATCATGGAAGACAACATCACCAGCTTATAGCCCACAGACTCATGTGTGCCCATCACATACAGCCAATAGGGAGTTATAACATTCACAACACACCAGTCATAGGTGACTCTGTAGGGAGTCACACTGCAGTTCCACATATCAGGCTACACAAGGTGATAGTCGCTTACATCTTGCTGTCGGGTAACTGCTTCTGCAACATAACCTATGCACCCATGCCACACCTCACCAGGTACGATGTGACTGTCATTCTCCATGTTAGTGTGACTGCCCTGTGATGCCACTTCACAGACTACGTGTGCAGGGACATGCAATAACTCACCAGTCTTATAGCCCTGAGAGTGTGGGCCAAGTCCTGGGGAGCATTTTGCATTCGTCCGGACACGATACCACTGTACAACGACCGACTGTGTCACTTCAACAGTTGCCTATGCTCCTATTGTCATTCCACAGGCATCTGGTATCTGTCCGCTTTGACTGACCTGGTCAAACACAATCTTGTGGCACAGATGACTTGCACCTGTCAGCCCTGGGAGTACAGCTCACATGTAAGGCTCTTGCTGCTTCTATACTGCCTGTCTTGCACAGTTTCCAATAACTGTCACCGGCAGAACGGGAACTGGCAGGCACGACATGGGGTCATGTGACACAATGCTTGCATCTTCCTCTGTGATGCGCGCAGGCAAGGCACACCTTATAATGCACCACTCAAACATCTCTGCAGTGACTGGGACCTGCCTCTAGGCTCTGCAGAGCACACCTGCAATGACAGATTATAGACAGACCATACCTTTCAGGCACATACCTGGACCGGCACACCCACAGCTGAGGGGTTCCCATATCCCACTATGTTTTGCACACATCCTGGCTAGTTACTTAGCACAATGCATCAGAGGTGCTCCACGTGAAACTAACTGTGTCCGGGACTGCTATACACATTGTAACATGCTACAGAGTCAACATCATACCCCACGGTTAACATACCTTCTTTGCTGGTATATTGGACAGTGGGCCTCAGACAGCTACTACTGATGTGTGACTGACACTACCCCACACTTAACTGGGATAGCCACTCATGTACCGACACATCCATCTGCTGGATCAACCCATACACACCACCTCCAAGACCTACATTAACCTTGGCATGAACACTACCACCATGTGACTGGTGTTACACACCTGGAGTTATCCCCTCATTGGTGGATTCCGAACATATGCTAATCAATCTTGTTAGCCACATCCCGGCACCACACCCATCACAGCATACACAGTACATGAGTACTACAACACCTACTACAGATGTCTGCTGACAGCGGTTGTTAACGTCATGACACCCGTGCAGATGGACAATGCACATACAAAGGCTGACACATACCCCAGTGCACTTCATTAGCATGTACACAACTGCATGGATCATGCTATTCCACACAGAGCCATGATGGTACACACCAGATAACAGACGCCGCTCTGGTGGTCATGTTCCATGGACATATGATGTACAACAACAGGTGTGGGCTGTTGCACAGTGGTGTACATTCCCATGTGTGGGGTGGCTCACTGGTCAGCCGTGGTGGGGCCACAGGGTCCCTCATCACATACTCCAAGACTAGCTACGTAAACATGACTGCCACACATTCTGGGGTGTACCACCAGGCATTATGGTGGTATGTCAGTAGTCGATGGCAACACCCACATCTGCTGTCACATACAACAGTCACTCAGGAACATTACAGACCCAGGTGATGTTGGCAACATGCTGGGGGATGGATTCAATGCTAACATTACACCCTCTCACTCACTACAGGGCCACAATCCATACATGAACATTGTGGTGTCCCTGTGGTCACACCTACACAGTACTGACCTACACTCTATATGTCCTGGGACACTGGCCCCATGTCACCTTCCAACGTTCCAGACTGTGATGTCCACCAACCTCTGAATGACATGTCTCCCCACTAGGCCACCATATTCAGTAATAGCCTTGTTTCAGACATTGTAGCCCCTGAATGGCACACAGCAGCATTTATCACACTATACACAGGTGGCACCACAATGCATGAGTGGGACTATAGTCCTACACACCTGACAATGTTGGGCTCCTGTCCTTTGCTGCCACCGGGTTGGGCTTGTTAGGGCCAGAACATGGCCCCTACACATGGTGGACTCCTTTCATACAGTTACCAGGGCAGTTGCTGATGGTATGGGAGTCCACACTTCCTACACTGTCCTCTCATTGCCTTTCAGCACCATGCTCCATTCTGGTATTGACAACATACAAATCCACCTGCACATCGTACCCTATGTCTCAGGATGTTATGCAATGTGGCTCATGGAAAGGACACACACAATGAGGTCAGCATACCATAGTTCCTACTACATGTCAGGTACATTTGGCATACCACAGTCCTCAGTCATAGGGCCCCTCATGTTCCGTATATGCTTCCCTGCGGAACAGGCTAGCACAGGGGACTTTCCCTGCCTAGCTTTCAAACCCCTGCATACAAAGCGCCATGATTGCTCCACCAGCTGATACTGACTCCATCCATACGGGTGTCGCTGTGACAGATACATGATATGACTATCATGGCATCAAGCTGCATGACACAAGGTGCATGCACATCACCTCTGCATTACACCATTCACCCACTGACTATCACATGGGTGGTAGTCCTCTACATACATATCACATTGTACATGTTTGCAGTACACACATATGTCGCACCCACTCCTGTGGTTACCGTATTGCCACTGTGGCGTGGATATCCTTCTACGTGGCCACACCTATCTGTACTGGGTGTGCATCTGGCACATAGGCACCCATTGTACCTCTGAACTCAAGACATCTACACACATTCAAGGGTACACCACCCCATTTAGGGTGTACCTTACACAACAGCTACAGCTTTACATACCACAACATTAACATGCCATGATGTTTACTGAGCTCCGACAGTTTAAGTATGCGGCTGCACTACGGACACCACATCTGTACACATTTGCATACTACATACTCAGGGGTGACCTCTGCAGATCAGACAGGGCTCATGTCCACAACATTATTAATGGATATACTTCTCATACGCGACATAAGCAAAAGCCACTGTGAGCAACATGCTCATGGATATGTGCACACACGCCACAATGGATGTGCTTGAGGGTTACATTCCCAAACCAGACACTCACCATGCTTTGGAACATAAGTCCTATGTACATCACGCAGGGACACTCAGTAGCACTGTTCATGTGATACCTCCCTTGGTGGTTGGGAGGCACATGTAGGCCTGGGATCACTGCAGTGGCTGTACTGTGCAGAGGTGCAGGTGACACATGGCTCTGCTTTTCACAGGACACTACCCTAGAGAGGTGCCACTAGTGTGAACACTGTAGTTGTGCTTACACGTGGACTTGCCAGACTGCATAGTACCCCACTATGCACCTGTGAAGCTATTACATGTCCTTTGTGCATGGTTACTTGGTAGCCCTTCCATTTAGATTAGCTATCATGCTATTACAATGTCCCATGCCTACAAGCCATATGTATCCTGTTATTGTACATGCCAATAGATAATACCTGTGGTATGCATGATATGCCTGTTATGCTGTGTAGAATATCTGTCATATCTACCTACAATACTATACATTACACATATTTCACATAGTATCCCATAATACAAAGCATACTTGCACAGTGGGACCACCTTAGATATGTCATTAACGTTATATGTCCATACACATGCATGTTGTGACAGTATATCAACATATACTATCCCCTGCTATGGCACGTCCTTGTTGGACATACCCTACCACTGACGGCGGGTTGTATGGAATTGTTCTGTTTAACGCCCTCATGTAGCATCCCTTGTGGTGTCTGTGCTGTGTACCTTGTGTCCCACTGCTGGACGCACAGTTTCTACAAGCGTTAGTATGCTCAGTCGGACATCACTACATAAATACCTTTCCCCACTTTATGCATTGCGGATACGTTTAATTAATGCAAACCAGGCTATACATACAGTAAAACTAATTAATACAGATCATGCTATACATAACCTTACATATCGGGTGTTCTACATACCTTGTTATTGTTAGGGCGTTTCGTTTCTATCTCTCTCTCACAGTGTTTCAACTGGTATTCGGTATGAGCATACGGTTTGAATGTCTGCCAAGTCATCCTTATATACGTCGATACCTGTAACATGTGGATTCATCCCACCAATTGGTGTTCCTGAGTGACTAATTACTTGCATATCAGCTGTGCAGCTACTCCATTCACCAATTACGTGGCAACAGTGGGGTATAATTGAATTCACCACTTGGGCGTTGCCTATTTGCCCTACCTTCGGGGAGACGGTCTGTATTGTGTTTTGTTATGTGTAATTGCAACTGCTATGGATGGAGACAAGTATACTTTGGATTCATGTCCCCCGTGGATTGTGTGTGACAGGTAGAGTATTTGGTTCAACATGTGGGTGTACCTGTCATCCCAACGTCTGATAATGGAGTATTGCACACAAAACCTGTAACATGGCTGTTTGTTCCATTATACAACGCCTGCAATTTTGCATCACGCCTTTAATTGTGTCTCTCACAAGGTATGTTGAGGGTTCTGCAGTTGTAATTGACTGACTGGATGTTTGTGCTGCTATTACAGTCTGTATTGCTTTAGTTTCTAGTGTGGGGGATGTTGGTGGGTGTACTTGGCATATACAGGTTTGTGGGCCTTGCATTTCTACATAATCCATATATATGTGTGTGGGCTCCGTCCCTAATTAGAGAGCTAACAGTTAGTAGACTTATGTTACGGGATTGTACGTTGGGCCATTGTTAATTGGTTTCTATATCATCTGCAGGTGAGCTTGCTACTTGTATACCTCCGTAATTGCAGTGATATATCAAGGGATATGTGTAAGTGACAGCTATCCCTTGTATTTCTGTCCCAGATATTTGCAGTCATTGTGGTTGTGTTGGTAAAAGAGCCTGTTTGCCATGGGTTGCCACCTTTTCATATGGTCATTGTTGGACACTTGCAGGACACACAGCGGTGTTTACAGGCCAACACGTAGCCACGGCCAGTACACAGGTTAGCACATACTTTTATCCTCAATACATACCTATTGTTGTGGGACTTTGGCTACTTATCATATTGCATGTAACATTTACGTTTCTTACATACAGGCATAACTATTAAATACGACTATTACATTATATATGGGACATATTTATGTCCTACCATCTTGGACATTTGCCCTTTGTACTGTTTTATGTCAGGACACACCTGTCCAGGGTGGGGCTGTCCCTCCTACTGTGGGACAGGTAGCAACCGTATGCCTACGGCTAGCTATACCCACACCTACCGTACTGATCTGCCTCTGACTTAGCACTAACAAACACATGTTGCGGACACACACACACATTACAGTCACACGGAGACGCACAAAGCACCCTCAACGCACACTTATACAGACTACGGCACTCACAAACACAGTTGAACACAGTACCTACGTGGACCGCAACACCGGCAGCAGTGACTAAATGTCCCTTCATATCATCATACTATTACTCGCGGCTGTACTGTTCTGGTACTGTGTTCTATCGGTCTTTCAGCCTCGTGGTTACGCATGTCGGTATGTTACACATTCCATGGTTGGCAGTATCCTATTTATTTGTACCTCCAAGGTGTTATGAATGTCGTTGAACTATCTATTATATTTGCAGATATCGCTGAATCCATCTATATCACCATATATCACTCTATTGCCCTTTCTATCTGTATTATATATATATATGCATATGTGTACATCTATATATATATCTGGCGGGGAACGTGACAGGTACACAGCACCACCATATGCTGTAAGGCTCATGTACTGTTCAGGTGTTGGCATTCCGTGTTCCACTATCTGTTGTGTTTACAATGTTTGAGGGCTGCCTATGTAGGAGTCACACATTGGGCCACCTATACATTACAATTTACAGGTGGTCATGTTTGTGTGCCATCCATTTTACTGTGTGTGCAGGTGGAGAGGTGTCAGTCCGTAGGGGCCTACACTGTCAGAGTATGTGCTATACGTTCCCTCTTTGCCAAGGCGTAGGCATATTGGGCACACCTCCATCTGCCTACTGGGGCTGGCACAGTGTATTCAAGGTCTGAATCCCTCTGTGCCTGTAATGGCCTTGGCAACTGCGGTGGGCTATGATGGCCTTCACCATTTTGTCCCTGCTGCAGCTGCTTCCGCAGGATCATATTATGTAGCATGGCACATACTATGACGATGTGGGCACATGTGCCTGGAGAGTACTGCAAGGCTCCACCAGATGTATCCAAGCACCGGAACCGTGATTTCAGCATCCAGAACACATGCTCTATGATGATTCTGGTTTGTGCGTGTGCCTCATTATGGCGTTCTTGCATGGGTGTGTGTGCATTTCTGATGGGAGTCATCATCCACGGCTCCAGTGCATAACCAGTATCCCCCACAAGATGGCCATGTGGAATGTCCCCCCTGACAAATACCTGATACAGCTGTGAGGCATGCCAGATATGGGAGTCATGGTAGCTTCCAGGGCTGCCAGCACACACATCCATGATAATGCCCTGGGCATTGCACACAACCTGGCAGTTGATGGAGTGGAATCCCTTGCAGTTTATGTAGTGCCTACCATGCTCACCGGGTGGTAACTTGATTTGTATGTGCATGCAGTCTATTGCACCCAGTACCTCTGGGTAGTGTGCCACACGGTGGAAGTGGCGCATATTGCTGGCCAACTCCTCCTGAGTTCGGGGGAAGTATATCTGCTCATTGGCATGTGGTAACATGGCATCCAGGAACTGGTGTAGTACCCTGGATGCTGATGCCTGTGAGATACCCATTATATCTCCAGTTGGTCTTTGAAAGGTACCTGTGGCCAGTATTCGCAGGCTTACTCATACCTTCGTGTCCACTGGGATGGGATCCCCTCTGTTGTTTCTGGTTCTCAGGCTTGGCCGGCACAGCTCCACTATTTTCTGTAAGATGTCCCTGTCCACCCTGTAACGCTCTACTATCTCCAGGTCATGTAGCCCCTGGTAGGTTACCCTTCGTCTGAACACTCTCCTTCTCCTCCAAGGCCTGCAGTGGTTGTTGGCATCATCCTCCACAACACAGTCAGTCTCTAACACATGCTGATGAATCACAGCTATGGCAGCTCCCAACATGTACATTTTAAAAGTTCCCCGTGTGTTTACACCTATGGTGCAGTGTTTGGGAATACACAGGTATGTGTTGGGTGCTTTCACACTTTATACTATTGTGCTGTGAACACTGATGATGTCATAGGGTGTGTACGATCGTAGCTACAGGGTATCTTATGTGTTTTACTGCCGGAACTACTATTGTGGTGCCTTTGGTGTTGAATTACATTTGCCTGCCGTGGATTACCTCTTGACCTTCCCTTTACATTTCTGCACGTTGCACCTACCATTTTCTGGCGTGCATCCTGCAGCCTACTTTCATTTGTACTTTCCTGGACCTGGCGTATCTTACGTTATGTGTGCTACTGCCGGTCTGCTGTCAGTTTGCTTTGCTCTGCTGTGTCAGGTCTCCTATCTTTGCAATCCAATACCTCCCCTCCTTTCTTTGCATTCCAATGCCTCCCCTATCCTGCTTTGCAAGTTTCTGCAAGCAGACTTGTCAGCTGCCGTCGATTGGCCATCGTGGGTTGATTGGTGTTGATTGCTCATTAGTACTCCAATTACCCTACTTCAGCATTTCCTTCTTTTCTTCCCCCGACCTTCCTGTTTGTGCAATTGTTTGCGGTGCGTGTGTCCGATTACTGGGTTTCGGGCACGTTTTCATCCCCGTACACATGCACATTTGGGCACCATGTGTGCTCTCAGCTAAACGATTCTATACCTTCCTCCCCACCCCTGTCCTGCAGCTTTGCTTAGCAACGGACAGGCCAGATTTGCATTGCTCCAATGTGCTTACTGCTATGGTGGCACACCCCTCTGCTAATGTCATGTATCTCCTCTGAGCCACTCCTTGGTGTTTTACCGCTGCGCCGTATGGTACAACCTTCATCCGGCGGGACATTTGTGATTCAGTATTATCTGCTTCATTTGCATGGCATTGACTACTAATTCATAGTTACCGAACACTATCGCAGGCCCTTAGCAACCCTTGCACCTTGGTTGTAGTGTTCCATGCCTACCATTGTGTATTATGCTGTAAACCTGATTTCTATTACATTGCGATTTTATGACATTTTTATATTATTTCTTTATGTTACAGCTTCCGCACACATGCCCTGCAGTTGTGCTGTGTGTTACTGTGGACATGACATTAAATGTTGTTATTTAGTGTTGTGCATCTTTTCTTATGCCATTGGCTGTGTATTTCGCCATTGGCATATGTTAACATTGTGATACCTGGGTCTGACCCTCTTCCATAGCTCCGATGTTCTGTTTGGGAAAATGTAAACCGTGTTTTTTGGTTTACATTTCCGTGGGCTTACGCTACGCCTGCACCACTTCATGAATCACTATATGCCTTCATTTGCATGGTGCGACACTGCACATGGGGTGATTAGCATACCTAAGCCGGGGGCTGCACAGTTCTGGCGTATACCGGTAGTGCATGTGGAATTGGATCGTACCTGAATCGCTCGACGGCCATATTTGGCATTATACCGTCTACGCTATGCCTGCACCTGGCGAAGCTTCATGAATCCCGGGGAAAGTCTACAAGACTGTACATCCAAACACTTATCTTTTCTTAAACCATATTTACTTATGTTATAATCAACAGAATGCATTTTTTTTCATTCTTCATTAATTGAAACAATATATCAAATTGTTATTTAAATGTAATCATTGTGTCTAAATTTGAAGTGAAACTATTATTTCTGAATGTATGCTATAGGAAAAAGAAGAAAAATCCACGCCTTACATGTTGGATTTCTATAAATTAAGTTTCTAAAGATATTTAATATTATAGAAATAAAATAAAAGTCAGTTGTCTGGTGACTTCTTTCTGAAAATAATCTTTTAGTAACCAATGTAAACTATTATGTAGTATAAGGTTATGATAAGAGTTTATGTTATGTTTACATTTTATGAAAAGGCATCCTAGAAACTCTTTCTACCTGGCTGTGTAAATATTATTTATCCAAGGAAATATTCCCCCAGATTCTAAAAAGCTTGCACGGAGTGCAAGATCTGTGCAGGAGCCCAAGCAGGCAATATGTCTGCCGTGCGATCCAGGAATAGCCTGCAGGGGCATGCACGAGTGCTCCTGCACTAATCTTGCATGGACTAAGCCCTGGTATGCAAATCACCCCATTTTCAGGTGAAATCCATGCAAATTAGGTGATTTTGCAATCTTGGAAGCACGTACCAGTCCGTGCAAGACTAGTGCAATCTGCAGAAATGTACTTGGTTAGTAACCGAGTACATTTCTGCAAAATCCAAAACGGAGCTATGACAGCTCCAAATAAAGGCTGCATATCATGTAGTAAGCATGCCAATGGCCAAGTATAAGGCCACTGGCATTGCAAACAATACAAAACATAAAAAAATCAACTTTTATTTCTTTTAGCCAATCTCGGCTGTTTAAGCGTAGGGCAGAGGCACCCAAATGGGATTGAGAGAAAATAATAAAATAAACCTAAAATAAGCATTCTAACTAAAATCAGTATTCTGCCATGCAAGTCAATGGCAGGCAGAAGACAAACTGGCCAGTGAGTAGTGGTTGCTAAGGGGGGAGGCTCAATGTGAGACATGTAACTATGCATTAGCAGGTAATTCTATGCAAATGTGGGGAAAGATAGTGAATCCCAGTTTTCCCCAGGATGTGAGTCAGGTCCCAACAGTGTAAGAGCAGGAATAGCTTGGTGCAAGCCCAGGAGGTAGGTGACATCATGGGGGGGGGGTGTCAGGCATACTGTAAGTGGATTGCAGCCCTGTGGCTCAGGTTTGCTCCTAGCTTAGCACAGCGAAGCTAGGGGGTGTGTCTAAACCTGCCTAGCAGTCTTTACAAAGCCTAAGCGGGAGTGCCCGCCATGCACTGGGTTTTACAGGAGGAAAAAAGAAGTTAAACAGGAAATAGCAGCACTGTGCATATTTGAGCACTCTGTTTTCGGGGTGCACCCCCGGGCCTAAACAGGAAGGCAATGGGAAGGGAAAACAGCAGTAGAAAGGTAATCAAGGAGTACTAGCTTAGCTGGCAGGTGAAATGTATCAGAATCAGCCAATTACATAGGCAGCAGATCAGCCCAGCCCAGAACACTACTATAAACTATGCAAACACCTACCCCTCTTTTTTTTCCCACACCCTACACCAGCAGTGTAAACAAGCAGGGAACTTTTAACACTCACAACATCAAAATGTTAGGGGATGCAATAGCTATCATACAACTTGTGGAAGAGGCTGAGAGTGGTGAGGATGTGAATGCTGCTGACCAACCCACAGTGAGGAGACAGTGATGAGTGTACAGACCCAAGGTAGCCTACCAAGGGCTACATGAGCTGGAGATAGTGGAGCTCTATAGGGTGGACATGGACCTCCTACAGCAAATTGTTGAGCTGTGCCTGCGACGCCTTTCACACAGAACTAACAGAGGGGAATACATCCCAGTGGATACCACCATATGTGTAGCCCTAAGAATACTAGCTACAGGTACCTTCCAAAGGCCAACTGGGGATATGATCGGGATTTCACAGGCATCAGCATCCAGGGTACTCCACCAGTTCCTGGATGCCATGTCAGCAAATGTCGTTGAGCATGTATATTTCCCCAATACCTGAGAGGCGTTGGCCAGCAATATGCATCTCTTCCACCAAATAGCAGAATACCCTGAAGTATTGGGTGCAATACACTGCATGCACATACACATCACTGGTGAGTGGGCTAGGGTCTATATCAACCGCAAGGGCTTCCCCTCCCTCAACTGGCAGGTCGTCTGCGATGCCCAGGGCATAATAATGAATGTGTGTGCTGGCTGCCCTGGAAGCTATCACGATTCCCACATCTGGTATCTGACACAGCTGTACCAGAGATTTGCCAATGGGGACATCCCACACGGTCACCTAGTGGGGGATGCTGGATACGTACTGGAGCTGTGGCTGATGACACCCATCAGAAATGCACATACACACCCAAACAAGAACTGCATAATGAGGCACACACACAAACAATAATAATAGAATGTGTGTTTGGGATACTCACATCACGGTTCCGGTGCCTGGACACATCTGGTGGAGCCTTGCAGTACTCACCAGCTACATGTACCCAAATTGTCCTTGTAAGTGCCATGTTACACAATATGATCCTGCAGAAACAGCTGCAGCTGGAACAGGACGGAGCAGGGCCACACAGCCCCCCACTATTGCCAAGGCCTGCACAGGCACAGAGTGACTTGGAGGAGGAACAACCTTAGCCTGCCCCAGTACACAGAAGGAGGCATGCGTAGTATGCCCTGGCCTTGGCAAAGAGGCAACGCATAGCACATACACTGACAAGGGAGGGGCTCAGGGAATAACACCTCTCTACAACTCTCACATACAGTAAAAGGGATGCCAAACATTACACTACCTGTGCCTAACCATGTGTAAGGAGTGCACTATGTGCATCTGACATAGGCAGCCCTGCAGCACCACCCTCAATACTGGGACACCCACAAGGTAAGTGACTCACACATGCCAGTCAGGGGAGGGTCACATACCCAACAACAGTCACAGCCAGCAGGACAGGTGTAGACAACACAAACAAATGCTGTGCTATGGCCTCTGAATGAGGCCTATAGGTAAACCCCCCCAGGCCTACACAGACAGACTACTGCAGGCCAGGCAGTGGGATGTCAGTTCTGAAAGCTAGGAAGTCAGAAACTAATATGTAGGTAATTAAAAGCTAAGATCTGTAGTACACTGGTATGCCTCTAGCCAGCACGATAGGTAAGACTACAGACTGAAATGGAGTGCCCGACATATCAGTACAGTCCTAGCAAATGTGTACCAGAGTCAGGTGTGCCCCCCCAAATCCTGTGTAAAAATGTAGAAATAGTCAGGTGTGCCCTCCCCCCATCCTACATAGAAATATAGTAACAGTCAGGTGTGCCCCCCCAATCTTGTGTAGAAATGTAGAAATAGTTAGGTGTGCCCCCCTATCCTACATAGAAATATAGTAACTGTCAGGTGTGCCCCCCCCCCGGAACCTGTGTAGAAATGTAGAAACAGTCAGGTGTGCCCCCCGCTATGCAGAAATATAGTAACAGTCTAACAGTCAATGCCAAATGATCGATGGATACCCTGCAGAGACAGCATGCTACCTGTTGGTGTACGACACAAAGGTCAGCACTGCTGCACAAACTACCTGGACTTCATCCACAGATGCAATACAGACGGCCATACTGGGCATGCTCACACGCTTAAAGAAATGAAGGCAATGTCAGTCAACAACACACTGAAAGGTCATACTGGGCATGCTCACACACTTAAACACATGAAGGCCAGTCAGCAAACACCAGTGGACTAGACATATCTGGCAGCCGCAGTTGTTAGTGCAGACACTCATCAGTATGCACCACTCATGCCTTGCACACACAGTGGATAGGAATACAGACATATATGTAAGGACAACACACTATAATAAGCCAAAGGTAGGCATACAGAGATGTGTGGAAGAGGGTGACTGTGACAAGGAGCCATCCAGGCCTGTCCCCCTCAGCACACAGCCAAAGGGCCCCAAACACGAGGTGCAGATGTCACTCACTGCAGATACTAGCCACCAGTAACTGTCAGCATTACAGACTATGTGGTGCACGTGCCAGCTGCGCTACATGACTGTACAAGGAAGTAGTCATCTAGCAGCTGTATACACGTACCTGTGAAATATGACCCTGTGTGTACCCACATGTGTGTCAACCCCTAGATGAATGTATTATGGCCCATGCACACACACTGCCCTCCCCATAGCCCTACTATGACAAGCCTGCTGAGGTCATCCAATGTGAAATACACCTTTGGGAGAGGTGTAGCCCAGTAATCTCCGTGGTGCGTCCCATAACTGCATACTGCTGTAGGGTGATAAGTTAGTTAGGTAGGAGTTCTAATCCCAGACATGGCAATTGTGTGTGTGTGCGTGTGTGTGTGTGTGTGTGTGTGTGTGTGTGTTTGTGTGTCTGTCTGACTCTGTGTAGAGACCAGTGCTTTTTAGGGTACTCACACTGCCTACAGCTAATATACTCAACTTTGGCAAGGCTGCTGATGCCATCCACCTAGAAATACACCTCAGGGAAAGTTGTAGCCCAGCATCTTGTAACTGCGGACTGCTGTAGTGTGATAAAGTAGTTAGGTAGGTGTTCTAATCCCAGACGTGGCAAGTGTGTGTGTGTGTGTGTGTGTGTGTGTAGAAAGCAATGCCTTTTAGGGTACTCACACTGTCTACAAGTCATATACTCAACTGTTAAACAATAAACAAAAAGAAAGTTCAACAACTCCAATACTGAAAAGAACAGGAACTTTCCAAAGAAACTCGTACACGAAAGGGTGTAAATTCTTTTCTTTTATTCCACAATCCTATGGCAGTTAAGCGCTTTCAACTGGAACCCAGTCTTCTTCAGAACAGTCAAAAAGCACCATAACATCCTTTTTATACATAAACCAATACAATCATTTAAAAATTGCGCCAAAACACTTAAAGATATAGTGCACATTCAGCAGCAATGACCATAAAAAATCAATATTTATAATCTTCCTAGATATTTAAATAAACCCTTATCTAGTATATACAATAATTATACTATCAAACTATTAAACTATATAAAATATTTATAAAACATTTATATATTTAAAATTATTTTTAAATATATTTGTTATGAAACATGTATGTTAACTATATATAGTATATAAAAAACTAAAAACTCTATTTCAAATTCGTACTACTATCAATATTGGAAGACTTGAAACTTTTTAATGAATCAATAAGTATATTACTAATACTATAATAACTCAATGACTTATACTAAGAGAGGACCAAGAAAGGTTTAATACTGATGGACTCGTTTAGTCCTGGGGGTCTAGTAGCGTCTAATAAAATCTGCCATCTGCTTTCCAAGGCCGCTAATTTCATCTTCCAGTTCCCCCCAAATATTGAATAAATAATGGTATCTATGATAGCAAACTGAAAAGTGTGCTCTTTACCATATTCATGGATATGTTTAGACAATGCATTCTTCATGTCCTTCCTCTGAATACGGTAAAGGTGTTCATATATACGCTTTTTGAAAACTCTTTCAGTCTTGCCTATGTAATACATAGGACAAGTACAACATGTAGCAATATATATCACCCTACTTGTGTTACAATTTCCAGTTCTAGTTCTGATACATGTAGAGTTGAAGTTTTTAAGTCTAATGTATCTGGATTCATTAATAAACTTACACTGTTTACATCTGCCACATTTTGTTGTACCTTTGTACATATCCTTTGTGGCATTATCATAATTGGCCTTCTCTAATAATCTTTTTAAATTAATGCCTGTCTTATATACAAATTCAGGAGAATTTCCCACATTACGTTCCAAATTCGAACTAACAAGTATATTCCAATGTTGTCGTAATATGTCCTTAATAAAACACGTATGTGGAGTGTAAGTCAAAATACATGCTCGACTAGAATAACTGGATGGCAGCCCTTCATGTTTATCATTAACTATATATTTACCTAATAAAGGGGGGTATTTCTTACCCCATTCATTACCCACATATTCTATTGTATCCAGGAGCATGTGGTCCGGATATCCACGATTACTAAATAATGTCCTAATGGTATCAAGTTCCGTTCTCATCACAGCTTCAGTCGAAGACATCCTCGCTGCACGGATACACTGCCCCTTTACGATGTTTTTAAAAATATGTGGAGGATGGTTACTTGTAAAATGTAGGTAATCATTGGAAAAAGTTGGTTTGCGGAAAATTCTAGAAGTGAATGTGTGTTGGTCAAGACCAACCAAGACGTCCAAATAAGCAATGTCCACAGTACTAGTTTGATGAGTAAATTTTAAAAATGTAGAGGATAGGTTAATGAAAGACATAAATTCTTGTAATTCCTCTACAGAGGCCTTCCACAAAATAAAAATGTCATCCAAAAATCTGGCATAGAATGTGATGTAGGTATAAAAATGACTCTTAAATAACACTTCCTCTTCCCATTCCAGCATCACCATGTTGGCAAAAATGGGGGCACACGACGCACCCATAGCAACACCTTTTGTTTGCTTGAAATATTCCCCTTGAAACACAATATAATTGTGGTCTAACACAAGTCCCATCATGTCACACAGCAACACAACCTTGTCCCAACTAACCCCTGCATGTTTCCTGAGGCTATTTGAGAAATGTTCGATTCCTAGTTCTCTGGGTATACTGGAGAAAAGATCGACCACATCAATGGTGACTAAGATGAGGTCTGGTCTCCAATATTCATGTTGTAATTTGCCCAAAAAACTCCACGAATCTTTCATGATGTGTGGGATATTTCCATAAATGTGTTTTAGTTGGTGATCAATCCATTTCCCTATGTTGTAAGTCTTGGAATGGGAGCCGGAAATGATGGGTCTAAAGGGTGGTTGCTCCAAGGATTTATGAAGTTTGGGTATGCCAACAATGGTTGCCAAAATGGGGTGGTCATTCTTCAAAAACATGTAAGTGTCATTTGTAATCCTGTTGTCTATTAAATATTCCTCTATAGCCAGATCTATACGATGGTGTCCGATGTTAATCTGATGGTCATTGCTGCTGAATGTGCACTATATCTTTAAGTGTTTTGGCGCAATTTTTAAATGATTGTATTGGTTTATGTATAAAAAGGATGTTATGGTGCTTTTTGACTGTTCTGAAGAAGACTGGGTTCCAGTTGAAAGCGCTTAACTGCCATAGGATTGTGGAATAAAAGAAAAGAATTTACACCCTTTCGTGTACGAGTTTCTTTGGAAAGTTCCTGTTCTTTTCAGTATTGGAGTTGTTGAACTTTCTTTTTGTTTATTGGTTGACATGGCTGAACAGGAGACTACCTTAGAGGCTTCATTGTCTCGAGAGGAGTTCAATGGACTTCGGGCTGAAGTATCAGCCGTGCAGGGCGAAATACGTAAACTGTTTGAACTCTTAAACAGTATTGCTTCTAATAAGGTACTTCCAAACAGTATTGGTTTTAATAAGGCACTTCAGGCTTCTAATGATGGATTGCAAACTATGCCTGATTTGCATTCACCCCAAAGTGACGGTTGTCCATCGAAAGAAAGCACGCTGGCGTTTAGAAGGGAAGGGGAAGTCCCTGAAGAAAACCGGAAGGTGTCTGGCGTTGATGCATCGGGGCATGAGGCAACGAGTTTCAGGAGGAGGTTACCCACACCTGAACGTGGCTTTCCCGTAGCTTTACTACCTTCGGAGGATGCAGTTCACAACAACAAAGCCACAATTGATTTACCGGATACTAGTGACGGTTTTGCCATATCACCTAAAGAACAGCGGCGGTTTGTTTTTCACGATGATGCACTCACACCAGCCCAGGACTTCACTTTTGATTTTAGTATATCGAGGGCAAGACGTGAGGCCGAACGGAATGGGGCTAGACCAAAGACGGTATACACGAACAAACCTAACGGGAGTATTCAGCAGAAACATCATATTGACAAAAAAGGTACTGTTGCCTATATTATATCTAGCCCTAAACCTAAACAAACAAAAAGGATTTTTGATCAACCTGAATACAATAAAATAATGAATAGTGAATTGTTTACCACAAAGACAAATGAAAGAGAGCTATTTGAAAATGTGCTAAATGGACATGGTGATATGTATGACTTTGGTAAAAAGAATTACAATAAGAAATTTAATGAGAAAAATCACATATATAGCTCTCTGAAAGAAATGATTTATGATTTTGGTAAGAAACTTACTGCATATAATAATGCAAAAATAGATGTTAATTATTTAAAAAATTGTATAAATCTGAAGATGGTACCTAAAGGTTTACGATTTTTTAAATTACCATTAGGCATATTTTATAATGTGGAAGTGATGAATGAATTTAATAGTATGTTTGATGGTTTTGGAATTGCTTTCATGGAACTGTTATTAAAATATCAACAAGAGAAATGTGACCTTTTAGGAGATGAGTTAGAAATCATGTATGAGACTATATGTAATGATGTAGATTATGAGACTTGGAATGATCTTTTTAAAAAACAATTTTTTCAAGCTGAGAGTAGGGCCAATATTATATTTGAGAGGAAAAGCAAGAAACTTACTAGGGACCATGAAGCATACAGTAACAACAGAGCTTATATATGGCCTAAAGTTAAAGAGTTAGAAGTAGGTTTTATGTCCACCCCCCGTCGGACTACACATAGGGATTTTCAGAGTGCCAAGCCTCTTTTTGCAAGACATCCCAACAAACAGTGGACCCAATACAAAAAATAGATCAACATTCCCACACAGGAGCCAGTGTAGTTACAGTAGACAAGACTTATGAAACTGAATTTGTGACATTTACCCCTCTTTTTGATCAGAATATTGTTTTGGAGGGAAATACAACTAGTAGTAGGAAGTCATCTTTGAATTATCCTATGGTCACATGTTTTGAAGGTTTCAAAGTCTACAACTACACAGATGTGGAGGTAAATGATGACTTCATTCGGGTCATGCACAAAGGAATGAAGTTTATTCCTACTGTTAGCAATAATTTAGTTGATAATATCAAGCAGGTGAAACTTTTTTGTCGCAAACTCAATTTGGCTGTGATTTTTGATGGCTCAACGGACCAGGTAGTTGGTACGGAAAACATACAGTTGCGCAAAAAGAGTTCCTATGTTCCTGTATCTCATCCCAGTATATCAAATTTTGAGAAATTGGTTAGTCAAGATATTTATAGACTACACAGGGACATTAGACATAGGAATTTGTTGTATAATGGTCCACCACATAATCTTACTCAATCAGAAAAGGAATGTCTTAATCAAGTGATGCATAATAAAGAGGTACGCATCATGAAACCCGACAAGGGTGGTGGGTTAGTACTTTTTTACTTTGAAGCATATAAGTCTTGCATCTATGACATCTTAAATCAGGCAGACACTTACGAAAATGTCTCCTTAAATCAGATTAACATCGGACACCATCGTATAGATCTGGCTATAGAGGAATATTTAATAGACAACAGGATTACAAATGACACTTACATGTTTTTGAAGAATGACCACCCCATTTTGGCAACCATTGTTGGCATACCCAAACTTCATAAATCCTTGGAGCAACCACCCTTTAGACCCATCATTTCCGGCTCCCATTCCAAGACTTACAACATAGGGAAATGGATTGATCACCAACTAAAACACATTTATGGAAATATCCCACACATCATGAAAGATTCGTGGAGTTTTTTGGGCAAATTACAACATGAATATTGGAGACCAGACCTCATCTTAGTCACCATTGATGTGGTCGATCTTTTCTCCAGTATACCCAGAGAACTAGGAATCGAACATTTCTCAAATAGCCTCAGGAAACATGCAGGGGTTAGTTGGGACAAGGTTGTGTTGCTGTGTGACATGATGGGACTTGTGTTAGACCACAATTATATTGTGTTTCAAGGGGAATATTTCAAGCAAACAAAAGGTGTTGCTATGGGTGCGTCGTGTGCCCCCATTTTTGCCAACATGGTGATGCTGGAATGGGAAGAGGAAGTGTTATTTAAGAGTCATTTTTATACCTACATCACATTCTATGCCAGATTTTTGGATGACATTTTTATTTTGTGGAAGGCCTCTATAGAGGAATTACAAGAATTTATGTCTTTCATTAACCTATCCTCTACATTTTTAAAATTTACTCATCAAACTAGTACTGTGGACATTGCTTATTTGGACGTCTTGGTTGGTCTTGACCAACACACATTCACTTCTAGAATTTTCCGCAAACCAACTTTTTCCAATGATTACCTACATTTTACAAGTATCCATCCTCCACATATTTTTAAAAACATCGTAAAGGGGCAGTGTATCCGTGCAGCGAGGATGTCTTCGACTGAAGCTGTGATGAGAACGGAACTTGATACCATTAGGACATTATTTAGTAATCGTGGATATCCGGACCACATGCTCCTGGATACAATAGAATATGTGGGTAATGAATGGGGTAAGAAATACCCCCCTTTATTAGGTAAATATATAGTTAATGATAAACATGAAGGGCTGCCATCCAGTTATTCTAGTCGAGCATGTATTTTGACTTACACTCCACATATGTGTTTTATTAAGGACATATTACGACAACATTGGAATATACTTGTTAGTTCGAATTTGGAACGTAATGTGGGAAATTCTCCTGAATTTGTATATAAGACAGGCATTAATTTAAAAAGATTATTAGAGAAGGCCAATTATGATAATGCCACAAAGGATATGTACAAAGGTACAACAAAATGTGGCAGATGTAAACAGTGTAAGTTTATTAATGAATCCAGATACATTAGACTTAAAAACTTCAACTCTACATGTATCAGAACTAGAACTGGAAATTGTAACACAAGTAGGGTGATATATATTGCTACATGTTGTACTTGTCCTATGTATTACATAGGCAAGACTGAAAGAGTTTTCAAAAAGCGTATATATGAACACCTTTACCGTATTCAGAGGAAGGACATGAAGAATGCATTGTCTAAACATATCCATGAATATGGTAAAGAGCACACTTTTCAGTTTGCTATCATAGATACCATTAGTTATTCAATATTTGGGGGGAACTAGAAGATGAAATTAGCGGCCTTGGAAAGCAGATGGCAGATTTTATTAGACGCTACTAGACCCCCAGGACTAAACGAGTCCATCAGTATTAAACCTTTCTTGGTCCTCTCTTAGTATAAGTCATTGAGTTATTATAGTATTAGTAATATACTTATTGATTCATTAAAAAGTTTCAAGTCTTCCAATATTGATAGTAGTACGAATTTGAAATAGAGTTTTTAGTTTTTTATATACTATATATAGTTAACATACATGTTTCATAACAAATATATTTAAAAATAATTTTAAATATATAAATGTTTTATAAATATTTTATATAGTTTAATAGTTTGATAGTATAATTATTGTATATACTAGATAAGGGTTTATTTAAATATCTAGGAAGATTATAAATATTGATTTTTTATGGTCATTGCTGCTGAATGTGCACTATATCTTTAAGTGTTTTGGCGCAATTTTTAAATGATTGTATTGGTTTATGTATAAAAAGGATGTTATGGTGCTTTTTGACTGTTCTGAAGAAGACTGGGTTCCAGTTGAAAGCGCTTAACTGCCATAGGATTGTGGAATAAAAGTAAAGAATTTACACCCTTTCGTGTACGAGTTTCTTTGGAAAGTTCCTGTTCTTTTCAGTATTGGAGTTGATATACTCAACTGTGGCAAGGCAGTTGATGTCATCCACCTAGAAATACACCTCTAGGAAGGTTGTAGCCCAGTAATCTCCATAGCACATCCTGTAACTGTGTACTGCTGTAGTGTGATAAAGTAGTTAGGTAGGTGTTCTAATCCCAGACATGGCAAGTGTGTGTGTGTGTGTGTGTGTGTGTGTGTGTGTGTGTGTGTCTGACTCTGTGTAGAAAGCAATGCTTTTTAGGGTACTCACACTCCCTACAATTCATATGCTCAACTTTGGCAAGGCTGCTGATGTCACCCACCTAGATATACACCTCTGGGAAGGTTGTAGCCCAGTAATCTCCATAGTGTGTGCCATAACTGTGTACTACTGTAGTGTGATTTAGAACTGTGTTAGGGTTCCATCCCCACCCATGGCAGTTCTGGATGTTTTGTGTGTGTTACAATGTCTGTGTAGGGAACAATGCATTTTAGGCTAGTCACACACAGTACATTTCAAATGGCCTACTTTGGCAATTCTGCTGATGTCATTCATTGTGAAATACACCTTTGGGGAAGGGGTTTTCCAGTAATCCCTGTGGTGCGTCCTATAACAGCTCCATGCTGTAGTGTGATATAGACCTCTGTTAGGGGTTCTATGCCCACACATGACGGTTGTGGATGTTTTGTGTGTGTGTGTGTCACTGTCTGTGTAGGGAGTAATGCATTTTAGGCTAGTCACATGCAGTACATTTCAAATGGCCTACTTTGACAATCCTGCTGATGTCATTCACTGTGAAATACACCTTTGGGGAAGTGGTTTTCCATTAATCCCTGTGGTGCGTCCTATAGCAGCTCCATGCTGTAGTGTGATACAGATCTCTGTTAGGGGTTCTATACTCACACATGTCAGTTGTGGATGTTTTGTGTGTGTGTGTCACTGTGTAGGGAGCAATGCATTTTAGGCTAGTCACACTCACTACGATTTGAATGTCCTACTTTGGCAATCCTGCTGATGGCATCCAATGTGATATACACCTTTGGGGAAGGAGTAAGTGGTGTGTACTATAACTGCCTAGTGCTGTAGTGTAATAAACTAGGTAGGTAGGGGTTCTACTCCCAGACATGAGGTGTGTGTGTGTGTGTGTGTGTGTGTGTGTGTGTGTGTGTGTGTGTGTGTGTGTGTGTGTGTGTGTGTGTGTGTGTGTGTTTGTAACTCATATCCTGAGTGGAGGTGGTTGTGAGTGTGTGACACCTGTGGCCAATGTGGAGCTGGTTTTGCATATTTCTTATATGGTGGCCCCACTATATATCACAATGTCCACCATACAAGGATAACAGATGTGAAATAGCTGAGAAACTGGGGTGCAAAGCCATACCCATATATGTGACATCAAGGCCAGGCAATCACAGTTAGCAACCCCAGTACTACCCAGAGCACACTCTCAATCCATGTCTCATACGCACACACATGCCTAGGCAGTAGCCAATATGTGGGAAGTACACTGCATATTGGCCACTGATAGTAACTATGGAGCGATAGTAGTGGGCTACAGAGGGCATGGAACCCTGTCCATCTGTCCAATATTCACGTAGATGCAGACAGTGCACCTCCCCATGTTCCCCAATGGACACCTGCAACACCTGTGGTGCCATCACATGTGACCCACAAAGGACATACCATGCTTAACAACATGCCCTGTATGGACAAATGCCACTGACACCAGAGAATGCTGTTAGCATGCAATCAATGTAGGTGCAGGGTAAACCTGCTGCCCATTACCAGTTCCGACCATAGGTGGGTAAGACTGGCACATCTGATAATCTGTGTTCACAACATGGGCCAGACAGCCCAGTTACAGTTCCACATGTCACTGTACATGCATGTGGGAGGTGTGCACATCCCAGACACCGTTCATGTCATGGACTAAAGTACACATACATGGCAAGTGATGCACAGCACTGGCCACACACAATAGTCACCCAGGTGACTGGATGGGGGATAAAATACCCACCTGTGTGGGCAAATGCAGAAACTAAAGCCCTGAGCCACAAAGCAGACAATTGTCATGTGGCCTGATGCCAAGGTATACCCATCGCCTAGCCTTGTATAGCATTCTGGCACAGTCAACCACCACACACCCATGCAGACATGCACCCATGCATGTCAGTACTGGCACCCTGTGTGTTTGTGTGTGTGTGTTGTATGGTGCATATGTTCACATCCACACTCACTACAATCCCCAATGGCATACTGAAGCATGCTGTCTGATGTCAGACACCTCCCCATACCCTTTGCCCATACAACCTCCATATGACCCATGTGGTGCATGCGATACCTGCACAGTTATGTGTTGTGGCAATCCCACTACTGATGAATTGTAATCCTGGCCCTGCCAAATGTGTCAATGTGAGTGCGTCCCTGTGAGAGTGTGGCTGTGTTGACGCTGGCACCTGTTCATGCAGACAGGCACGGGTACGTCACTTACCATATACCTACCGTATCCCCGTTGCAGATGTCACTCACCATCACGTATATGTTCTGAGGGCCCCACAACAGGTAACCCATGTGGTGCATCTCGTAACTGCATAGAACTGTGATAGCACAACATAGTCATCAGGGGTTTGATACCCTGTGCTGGTAGGTGTGTGACACAAACATGCTTAGGTTTTACTCTCTCACCCCTCCCTGACTTGTCTTTGCCTCTGTCTGCCTCTCCCACTCCCTCTCTGGTGGATGTGTAGACCTACACCTGCTTTGCTTAGGCAGCAGCATGTGCATTTTAAGTGATGCTCATGATCGGCTGATGGCCTCTGCACGAATTGCAGCCCTCCCTTAGCTGATTGCATGTGGAGCAGCTGTGGTAGCATTCCCAAAGCCAATTGCATGGAAACACACTCCAATATCTATGAACATCATGTTGGTGTTGGCCCTTTTCATTCACTGTGAGCAGGAACTAGATCTGTTTTTTGGCAAACAGCATCTCAGATGGATTAGGAATTTACCTCTAACAACATACACTGTGGAAACAGGGCAACACACAGGAGAGGATGTGCCTGACCTGACTACAGACTGTAAGTGCTGCTATACTGCATTTGGAGTAATGTTGATTTAACAGTGTGTGTGTGGATATGGCTGTCTTACATGTCTCAATACCTGCCATGTCAGTTCTATGATTATGAGGAATCCCCTTCTGCGGGGTCATCTGCAGACTGGGCACTGTGTTGTGCCTTAGGTTTCATGTGTTACCTATGGAGCCTCTATCTGTGAACTGCAGAAGGTAGCGTAAGGATTGCAGTCTGTAGATGGTGAAAGCCATGACAGTTACTGACTACATATCCCTCATAGGACATATGTTGCAACAAACCCTGTTACAACAATAAATGTATGCGGTTATCACAGCAACATGTCAATATTGGCCCATTGTATGTGCTTCCAGTCACAACTCTGTCAACCTTTGTACATATGTCGTGCATGAAGAGGTGTATATGTGCTGTACACCATAATTAGTGTCATCATATCTGAGAAGTCGGTGAGATATCAGACTGCTACACATGTTATGTACAGTAGGGGTTATATTTGATTACATAACCTGGACATACTGTGGTTGTTTGTACAGTACTGAGGTCTGTGTACTTATGGTGAATGTCAACAGTGTGTGTAGTGTTAATATGTACCTTGGCCTGTGTACAGACTGTGGTAGTTGTCATTGTCCTACTTCCCATCCTATCTGATGTTACATGCTGCTCCACTGTATGTTACAATATTGGCTTACATGTTTGTAGGGCCATACACACACATACCACCATCGCCATCAGCCCAAACTTTGTAGTGGCCCAGTATATGTAGGGTTAGTGTGTGAGTGGCACATATAAGGATGATGTTGAACAAATAGTCCATATACTAACAATAACTGTATTATGCTAGCTTGCCATATGTGGCTGTGTTCTCATTGGTTGTGGTTATGCACTTTCACACAGGTGTATCTTACCCTGTGCTGTGACATGCCTGTACAGCCTGCTATATATGCAGGTACATGTGCATTCCCCCATAGGAGATGTAGGCCAGTATTAAGCCAGTCTGCCTATAGCCTGCACAGTGCATTGTTACATGCCTAGCAGCTTAGTGTACTTACCCAGTGAGATGTCATGTGCAGATACTTGCCAGATGTACTGCTGCTGGCCCTTCCTGAAAAGTCACGTATGTTAGACAGAGCAGTGGGATGCTGTACAGATGCATGTCAATATCTAGTGGGTATTATGTGGCCATGGCACCCATGTACCAGCGGTTATTACATGTCCGGCCAGACAGGCTGTGTGAATGCATAACCTATGGTGGCATATGTATACCAGTTGTTGTGTGTTATAACCATATACATGGCTGTTAACATCCATATTGTCAGGCATGGTCACATGTTTTGCACTAAGGAGTTCTGTGTATACCTCTGGACTGTACAGAGTGTGTCAGAATGTCCACATATATTGGCCAATATCCGTGCTGCAGTCGACAGGGGCAGTACGTGCTAGTAGCGGTACTTTACTATGATGTCTGTAGGATGTCTGTCAGTAGCCAATGGCACACGTGGAAAACAGATGTGTCCTCCCACACACACCATGTCTATGAAGACAATCCCAATTACAGTGGAAATAGTATATAGAACTGTAATAGTACACAAATAAAGGTTTCCCATTCCTGCAAACCTGTGTGTGGTGTTTATTCCTATGACCTATCTGTGGGTATATGTTGCAGGCAATGATTGTCATTTGCATGGGTGGCCCATACAGTGAACAGTTGTTCAGGTGTGAACTGTAGGCATAGTGGCTGTTCCATATTTTGTGCACCTTCTACATATGTATCTTACTGTACATATCTCTGTATGTGTATGTGTAGTCACATGTATATCTATATATATGTAATTATATACATAGGTATATTTGTATCTGTAGATATGAGTCTGTGTATATGTATCCTGGGGATGTTGATAGCTTCCACATGTTACAATACCTATGGTAGCCAGACTGTACTGCATGATATATTACCAATACCAGCCTGACATCATACAGGTAGGATATAGTACTGTCAACATCTTGTGCCCATGTCATGTCAGGTCCTGGTTATGGGATCTGCAACACTTGGTAGTGTATTGCAGGGCAGACATGTTTGGCTGGTGGGGTATGCCTATTCGTACAAGGCGTATATTGTTTGGGGCCTCTCAACCTCATTACCAGTGCATGTGGATATATTTGTTTTTGTTAATCTAGCATTGCTATCTACAGATGTATGGCCACATATACCTATATAGATATATATATATATCAGCTTACATATGTATGACTATGTCTGTATATATCTACATAGCTATATATCTGCGTACATATATGTACCTTGCTGTGTACATGTAGACATATAGGTGGATATATATGTGCCAATGTAGGCATTTGCATGTATATATGTTGATATATATATATATATATATATATATATTTCTAAATATACACACACACACACACACACACATATATATATATATATATATATACACATATACAGATATGTTGTATCTGTTTAGATATTAATATATTTACACACACATACATCTACATGCTGGTATACATTCTCTGTACTGCTGCATGACTGGGCTGTATGATATGTTTCTGACAACATCAGTGATATGTACATCTGTAATGTCTTAGTGGTAAATCACTTTGTGTATGATGTGCAGGGTCCTGGGTTTGAGCCTTGCAGAGGCTGTTTATTTTGTTGCTGGGCAGATCTATATATAGATATGTAAATACATATATATATATATATATATATATATATATATATATATATATATATATATACTAGAGAACAGAGAGAGAGAGAGAACTGCATGCAACCTGCTGTGTAGTCCTTCAGATAACCACTGTCATGGCAACCAGTACTATAAAATGCTGACTCGTGGGCGTTGTCCCTTAATCTTTCCAGTACGGAGGACATCCTTCCTGTACGTGGGCAGCAGTGATACGGACAGCAGGTAGCAATACCTCTTACAGCAGGACTTGCAGACCTAGGCCAACTACACATTTGTATAAGGTTACAGACCTATAGACAGAGTGAGTAGTGTGGTTATGTGCATTGTATATTGCTGGTCTTACAGTGTCTGTGTGTACATAGTACATTAGGGTGGAATGCAGTCTGTCTGCATAGCTCTCAAATGTGGTCTTATCCACATGATAGCCAGTGGATTGTCTGTTAGGTTTTGTCTGTGCACCACACAGGTCTTGTCCTAGATATATCACTGGCAGTCTGTCTGTTGTGTGCTATCAGTACATGGCTACATCCATTTGTGTTTCTGATGTCTTATTCCTGCTTAAGGGTATGTTGCAACAAATCCTGTAATACCAGCAATTTCCAGGGTGTGTAACAGCAATATTGCAAATATGGACCTGTGTTCCTGCCTCTGTCCTCCACATATATGGCAGTCTTTGTCCTGCTGTGATACAGTTAGGGGTTGTTAGGTAATGGCTTATCATTATTTACTGCTAGCATTCCTGCTGTCATCTTAGTCATACCGTGGACTCCCACAAAATATGTTAGTCAGGGTCCATACATATGGGGGCAACAGTTGGACAACATATGTGTGCCCTTGTACATTCCAGAGGTCAGTGTGTGGTACAGTGTTCTTTGCCCTTGTACAACCTTTTATAGAGGAGGGGTAATCAATACTATCAAACTAGGCTGTGACATGTCATGGAAGTGTTAAGACGCATCGAGTTATGTGACTGTACACTTTCATATGTTCCTCCATGGGAAAAGTGGTGGACTACAGCTTACAGTGTTACACACAGCTCAGTTAGTCAGTGTGATTATAAGATGTTAAGTTGAGCAATGTTATGTGACAGATACATTGACATTACCACAACTAATACATTTCCCCCTAGGGCTTGACTACAGGGTGTAATTGGAGGCTGCTGAACTACATCTGTAATTGTTGGGAAAATACTTTGTCTACTGTTGTACTAATTGAAGGCCTTGGCCTGGACAGCATAGTATGTTATATATCCACATTGCTTGCATCTCCTGTTTTGTGTGGGCCTTGCATTCATTACTGATTACATATTTTGAAATTTATGTGCTGTAAGTAATGGCATACATTATTGTATAGTACACAAATTAAAGGTTTTCTGTGTATGCATACTTGTGTGTGGTATCATGTCCTTTGAATTGTGAGTGGGTATATGTTTAATTAAGTGTTCTCATTTGTAGGAATGGTTGCCACACTACACATTTCACAGATGCCAGTTAAAGGGCTTGTGGCTGAAGGATATACTTTGCACCCAGTACTTCCACACTACTTCTACATATGTATGGCTACTAATACCTTTTGTCTGTGTATATACCTATATATATCTCATATATATATATATATATACCTGAATATATTTGTCAGTGTATAGATGTGTGTGCATATCTGCACCATTGTAATGTGTACTCCTTCCACATTGTACATTCCCTACGGTACAATGACTTTTCTGCATGATATGTTACAGATATTGCCCTGACATTTTTCAGGTGAACTGGCTTACTGTTAAAGCATTGTAGCTGTATTGTGGAGGGTCCTGAAGTCAAGAACTGCATGTGCTGGATATTGGATTGCACAGCATATCCATTAGGGCTGTGAAGGCGGGTAACATAGCACTAATTACCAGGTATCCCTCATTTGAGCCCCCACCCCCATTGACATGCATATGGTCTGTTACGTTGTAGTGAGTGGTTCAGGATTTTGTTCCCATGTGGAAATGTATACATATATATATATATATATATATATATATATATATATATGTATATCTACATAATTATATATGTAAAACCCCTACACACATATATATATATATATATATATATATATATATATATATATATATATATATATAACTCACAAATAATCATATAGCATCAATTGTATATAGATAGATAAATATGTTCATATGTATCTATATATATATATATATATATATATATATAATTTTGGCCTGTACTTCATTCTCTTGGAAAATGACATGGATGATCTCAGGATTGAAGTCAGTAACTAATGCCGACACTTTTGTGTTTCAGACTTCATCTCTTTTAAAATATGTGTTTTAATATATATAACTGTTTAACTAGCAACATTTTAAGTGTATAAGAGCAGTATTTGACATATATCCCTATTTGTACCCACATTTTGGCACACCTTGTCCAGAATTCTTGCATTAAGAGGTTGCGTGGTATGATATTACTACATTTTCTATACTGCTGAATGATTGTGCTGGATGATATGTTTGCGAAAACTTCAGGGTTATGTATATCTGCCGTGGCTTAGTGGCAAATCACTTTGTGTATGTTGTGCAGGGTCCTGGGTTTGAACCTTGCAGAGACTGTTTGTTTTGTTGCTGGGCAGAACAAGGGCCGTTGGCTACAGAGCGATTAAGGCACTTTTAAGCAGTTGTAAGCAGGTTTGCGCAATGGTAAGCACTGCTAACTTCCGGTCACAGTTTCTTACACTCAGCTTCTAAACTGCTTAACCTGTGTAAGCAGTGCTTACCCCTGTGCAGACGTACTTAAACGTGCTTACTAGTGCTTACTACTGCTTATTTGTGCCTTATTCATTATGATACTGACACTTCACATGTGCATTTCCTGCAGTACTCTAGTTCATAACTGTGTGTTATTTAGTGGGTTTTGCAACAAAAAAATTGGTTATAACGTGCTTTGCCATGTAAAATAGACTGTGCTGCAGTGGGACTCGAACCAGGAATGCCTTCCCATTAGGCAGATGCTCTGCCCACTACACTATTGCTGTGCTACTTCATTTGCATATATCTTCCATAATTTCATACCCATGGTTCCATCCCCTGCCCCCCCGAGATCCATGTACACAGCAACCATCCATTCTCCAGTTGCTAGCCCAGCCATACCACACCTCCACACATTGCCCTCTCTCCATGTCTCGGTACTCATCCAGTATACTATCTCGACCCAAGCTTCTTCAGGCTCTTCATCCGTTTAGTCCACGTACGTACGAGGCTTGCCTTGTTCATCTTTTGAGACACTTGTAAACATCGGATTGACTCACAATTTTGGTACATCCCATGAGGGACAGACCTGTTTTGTATCAAGATTAGACTTAGCTGGTCTACACTGTTTCTCCCACTGGTAGCATCCTGCCAGGGGGTTGAGAAGCAGCAGTTTGCTCGCACACCTGCCCAGTCTCATCTCCCAGTTCTGCAGAACCGACATCCCAGGTTTGACATTCTGAGCATAAAGCACACCCACACGCCCCCTCGACGTGCATTTTTTTTTTATTTTCTTAAGTTTTTTGCAAAACTACTGTTCTCGCATTATAATTGGACAAGCACTGTTTTGTTAATATACATAAACTGCACAAAATACTGTATTTGAGCAATGCACAAATGGTTGCTCGTATTAATCTACATAATTACATACATTTCCTATACTGTTGTATGACTGTGCTGGATGATGTGTTTGTGATAACATCAGCTGTATGCGTAGCTGCCATGGCTTATTGGTAAATCACTTTGCCTATAGTGTGCAGAGTCCAGGGTTTGCAACTTGGATTGCTGATTATTTTGCTGCTGGGGAGGATGAGAGCTGTTGGATACAGAGTGACTAAGGCACTTTTAAGCAAGTGTAAGCGGGCTTGCACTGGTTTGTGCAAGGGTAAGCAATGCTAACCTCTGGTTACATATGCTTACAGAGAGTTAGCTTTGATCTTTCTTAACCTGTGTGCACATTGCTTACCACCACACAAACAGGCTTAAACCTGCTTACTGCTGCTTAAAAGTGCTTACTCCCACTTACCCCTTCGCTAATTTCTTTAAAAGAAAAGAAAAAGGGGTTGACAGGAAAGTGGTGAAAAAAGGGGCACAAAGAGGGAAAGACAGTAGGGAAAATAGCCAGGGATGTGCAGGAAGGGTGTAGGGAAGGTTTATAACTGCCCATTTCTTCTACAGCAACAGCTGTGCATATACACAGAATTTGGAGGTAGATTTGGACACTCAAACCCCTGGATGGGGTGGGGACAACAATAATTTGTTATGATGCCAATTAGACCAGATTAAATGTGTCCAGTGGACACGTGTGTGAAATGGACAGCTACGTATGGGGCGAAATTATTTTTGTGGGAACAGATTGCCCCCCCTTTTTTTTTCAAGTGAGAGTGGGATGTTGGGGAGGGGTAGTAGATATATTTGAGGAGGTAGGTTGGGTAGGTTAACAGACAATACAAACAAGACGCATACAGGGGCGGTATATGACACATGTGGGAGGTAAACACCTTGGAAGGGGAGGAGTGTTTGGAAGTTGAAAGCCCATGAACCCCCAAATGGAAATAGTGGGACTGAGGTCTCCACCAATGGGCAGTCACCACTGCACCTTCATGGCCCCAAAGGTAGCTGTGCTGAGGTCTGGGTAGGAGAGGCAGGCTCACCCTCTAATTGCACCATGTAGCCCTCAAGCTGGTGTAGCTGGTCTTGAATCTCCTTGTTGAGCTCCCTAGTCACCACGGCCAGGACCTGACGGCGGGTGACAGGTACCTCTCCACCCCCACTCCCAGGGGCGGGGCGAGCCACATCCCCTGTGGTGGTTTCACCCAAAGGTGGTGCAGGGCCAATGGAGGAGGAGGTCCCAGGCTCGGCCCCAGACATGCTGGTGCCCTGTGCCATGGCCAGCTGAGGTGGGACAGGTGGGTCCACTGGGACCAGCCTTCCCATACAAGCTATGGTGTTGCAGTTTTGAGAAAGATATCGGTTAGTAATAGTCAACAGCATCCAGGATTAGTTATAACAGCATGCATAGGTATTCCTATTAACCCAAGATACCAGTTTACAACAGTTGCAGATCAAGGAGAACACATGCATATATGGGAAAACAGTGGCCATTACAACAGCATGCAGGTTTCATCGATGTCAACAGGCCACCAATATGGGAGTATTTTAACATGGCACGTGCGTAGAACCAAATGTGAATATTTATAAACCAATAGGACATATTTCCCAACACATGTATGGAGTGTACACGTACCCATTGAGGTGTGTAATAAGGTTATTGTTGCACATATGGATGGGTGAGAGAGAGAGGTCAATTAACGACTAATATATCCCTGTAGTTTTCATTACTTTCTTAATCACTGCAGTGATCTGTCCCTTACATGTATTATTACACTACCCAATGTCCTTACTTTGTACAATGGTATGTTTGTAGATTAGCATATGCGTGGACTGTGTCTTACGTATAATTACACAAACTCCACTCCACACACCTTCAGATAAAAACAACTCTGATCCAAAACAATACCAAAACAGCAAAATCTTCAGAAGTCAGGAATCGAAAAACAGGAACCAAAGTCAAATCCAAAAGCAAACTTCTTTATTCTCCAGCGCCTCGGTGGAACATTTTTGGAAATTTTTAGTGAAAGACAAGGTGTTGATGCACATTTTGCCACAAAAACCTTTATTCTCCTATAAAAGGGGAAGAAATTTGAAAGATATGGTGGTACATGGTAAATTTGTAATGACAAAATTTTGTTTACCAAGACCACTAAGTGAATTTGGTACAAGATGTTGCAGTAGATGCAGTGTTTGTAGGAATATAGTTAGAATATTTAATTATATTAACAACATTAGGTTCACAGTAAGAGATAGTTTTACCTGTAGAAGCAAGGGAGTTGTGTATGCTTTACACTGTCCCTGTGGATTATATTATATAGGTGAAACTAAAAGAGAGTTTCGTATTAGGTTAGGTGAGCACATTAGAGACATAAGACATAAAAGGGAAAATAAATTTATTGCCACACATTTTAGTGTTTATAATAGTGATGCTTCATTTTTAACAGGAACAGTTTTAGAAAGTGTGAAATGTTTTTGTAATGATGAAAATGCTTTGAAATATAACACAATATAAGGAAAGTATTTTTATTTTGAAATACAATACAATGACACCCTGTGGACTGAATAATGAAATAAACTGGAGGTGTCTGCTTTAAAACTTTTTGAACATAATTGTTTAATTAATTGTTTAATTAATTGTTATGAGTATATATATATATATCCATTCTTTCAGTGAGAATGTATACTCTTGAAAGGTGGTTACACCGAGGCGCTGGAGAATAAAGAAGTTTGCTTTTGGATTTGACTTTGGTTCCTGTTTTTCGATTCCTGACTTCTGAAGATTTTGCTGTTTTGGTATTGTTTTGGATCAGAGTTATTTTTATGTGTCTTACGTATAGTCTACACCTCTTACCTGCTATACCTGTTGAGAAAATCTGTGTTAACACTACCTGACAAATACTACACATACTCTCAGATTCCATGTTGGTGTTATACACATACCTAACAATCCATTACTGCACACACTCTGGTCAAGGCTTGACAGGCTGCAAGTGTTAATTTGACGTATTTTGGAATAGCTGTAATACATTTTGGGTGAGACGCTACAATGACAGGTTTGTTTCCATATACCTTATATGTCAGTATAAGCTGCCTACATTTCTTCGATCATCACACTGATTTGTCAGGGGAACAGGTTACCTGGCAGCAGATTTGGGCTATTTATCTGGACATGCTGGACAGATCGAACAGTTGAGGGGTATGACTATGTAAACAGCTTACTACCTGAGCATTATTATACAGTCTGTACAGTTGATGGCTATGAGTATGCTTACAGTGTACTATCTGAACATTCTAGCAAAGTCTGTACAGCTGTTGGGTCTAATTATACATACAGCTTTCCATCTGAACATTCTCGCAAGCTCTGTACAGTTGTGGGGTATGATTATGCCTACAACGTACTACCACTCCTGCGATTCAAACCCCTGCAGCGTGTGATAAAAATATCACAATTGACATCAAAGTACACTGTGCTATCAGGGAATTGGTGTAAAACATTCCAGTGGTGTCTGTCTAAGTCTCCCTCAGTTGTTCTATATGACTGACCTCTTGGGACTTCTAACGTTGTTATACTGACCTTCCTACACATTTTACTTACGTTCAACAGTGTGGGTAACACTGCTTAATACAACAGTACTATTTATAGAATGCAACATTACAACAACATATGTAAGCAGGATGCAGACAAGCACTCCAGGGGTTATACTTTTATTCACAAGATATTACACCTTTATTTCCACGCAACCTATATAACAGTCTTCCTGCCATATTGTCTGTTTTTTTCAATACATCCCATACACAATGCATTTTTATACTGGCACAACACTTTCCAGAACTGTTATATTTATTTGTTATGACAGTACATGCAGGAATATTACTAATCTGCCTCGCGATGCAGCCTTTGCAGCCTAGCAGCATGGGCTTGCTGGTTTGCAGCTTGGTCATCTGCAGCTGTCAGAGAAATATCCATAGTATACACAAGCTAGACAATCATTATCTACGCAATAGAATAGGTACTTACTCAGTGCTGGGGTATCGGCCATCTGCCTTGCTTCTTGGATCCACTGGGCCAAGAGATCAACTCTCTGCCGCTTCAGGTCAGCATGGTGATGACTGACCTGCTCACCAGTCCAGGGGATACCAGTGGCACTGGTGAGATCACGGGCAAGACTGTCCCAGGCCTCCACTTTATACTGAGAGCCTTGGTACTTGCCCTGCAGTAGTCTCTCCTCATGGTGTTTTACCAGGAGCCATACCATGAATCTGGATTCCTGGGTGCCCCAGTGCTGTGCTCTAAACTGAGTGCCTTCCCCAACTCCAGCCATTCTGCCTACAGTAGGGAGCTGCAACCCATTATGGGAATTACTGGCCCCTGTGTGGTTTAAATATGCCCAATTTCCCACAATTTCCTGTGATTGGATGGTTTTGAAAAGGCTAAGCTATGGGCACACCTGCTTACCTAATGCTGGCATTGCTTAAAGGGGCATACCACTGGGCAGATTGAGTTAGCCGGCCTACACATTGCTTACCCTAATTAAGCTGAGCTGTGCAATGCTTTGCGTTGCTTAATATTTAATTTGCATTATATTTTCCTGTTGGCATTGATGTATTATTTGTTACATGTTATATATATATATGTGTGTCTGGTATCCGTGATTCATGTGTACATGCACTGTATGGGGTCTTGGGGACTTCCACACTTTATTACTATAACACCTCACATCTGGCCTTACTGCAGTACTCCAGTTCACATATTTATGTTATGTAGCAGGTTATACAACATCACACTGTACATAGATTCCTTTCACATGTTCAGCTTGATTTTCCTATGGTGAGGATTTGTTTGTTGAAAGCTCAATCTTATGTACTGCTATGATGGCTTAGTGGTTAACTACTGTGACTGTAATGTGCAGGGTCTTGGGTTCAAACCTTGCAGAAGCTGTTTATTTTGTTGCTGGGCAGAACATGGGCCGTTGGATACAGAGTGGTTAAGGCACTTTAAAGCATTTGTAAGTGGGTTTATGTGGAGCTAAGCAATACTTACTTCCAGTTACAGTTTCTTACACTCAGTTAGTTTCTAATTTGCTTAATCTGTGTAGGCAATGCTTACCCCTGTGCAAACGCACTTAAACATGCTTACTAGTGCTTACATATGCTTACTAAGGATTATTTGTGCTTAAATCTGCTTACTAGTGCCTTATTCATTATGACACTGACACTTCATATATGTTTTTTGTGGGTTTTTCAACAAAAAAATTGGTTATAACGTGCTTTGCCATGTGAAATAGACTGTGCTGCAGTGGGACTCAAACAGGGAAGGCTGCTTGTTAGGTGAATGCTCTGCCAAATTCACATTATTGCTTACATCCACGAGGCGGTCCGATTAGAACCGCTCCATCCAACACCGGCATGCCTCGACCCATAATTCCATCGTTCCCCCCGCTCCTTCTCCTCAGCAATCATCCTTTCTCTGGGTGCAGGTCGGGTCTAACCACACCACTACACACTGCCCACTCTCCACTTTTCGGGACCCATCATGTATGTTGTCTCGACCCATGGATCATCAGGCTTTTGCAACCTTGTAGTCCGAGAACATACGTGCCCTGCCACTGCAAATCTGTGTAATGCCAGGAACCTGAATAGCCATAAATTTTTGGGTTGTCATGCAAAGGACGTTCCTGTCTTTGTTTCTAGATTAGACTTAGCAGGTCGACAATGTTTCTCCCACTGGTAGTATCCTGCCTGTAGTTTGGGAAGTAGTGGTTTGTTTAATTTTGTGTGTAATTGTTTGTAAGTTTCACTGGTTTGGCTGAGGGGGGTATTGGTACGTGTAACACGTATGCTGACTGAGTCCCGTCACCTCCATTGGCGGTGCCTGTGGTCATATATGTCATTCTTATGTACTGTATCATATCTATAGATATATATCTGTGAATATATACACACACACACACAAACACACACACACACACATATATATGTGTATATGTATGCATACATATATATATATATATATATATATATATATATATATATATATATTGCTGTATACATATATATATATATATATATATATATATATATATATATATATACACATCTAACAACATATACATGTATGGATGTCTGCTTATGTATATATCTATATGTGGATATTTATATGTATGTCTATACATATATGTATATATATATATATATATATATATATATATACACACACACACACACACACACACACGCACACATGTAATACAGAGAGAGAGAGGTATATATCTATTTAGTTATAGATATATACACATACGCACATGCATCTACATATTTAGCTACATGTCCTTTAATGCTGAATGGTATTGCTGGATGCTATGTTTGTGGAAACATCAGGGTTATGTATATCTTACCGTTGTGCAAACAGACTTGCACCTGCTTACTAGTGCATATTTATCCTTACTACTGCTACATTTTAGACAGTAATAGTCTACTGGTCCTTGGGGAGGTGGTGAATTTGGCAAGTGTATGGGGTTATCATTCATTACACAGCTTACTACTCCAGTTCACACATATATGTTATTTATTAAGTTATACAACTAAATATATTGATCATAACAGTGATTTGACATGGAAATGGAATGTACTGCAGTGGGACTCGAACCGGGATTGACTGCTTGTGAGGCAAATGCTCTTCCCACTACAATACTGCTGTACTGCTTCATTTGCACATATCTTGCTTTTTATCCTACTTTTGCTATTTAAGTGACATTAACTGTAGCTAAGCGATGGGGACACCCGCACACCTATGGTTAAACCTCGTCCATTTCATTAACAATACATATCTTTTTTTTAATTTTTTTTATTCACTATTGCTCTTATACATGTGGGGGGATGTTGCAGGGGGTATGCGTACATCTATGGGGGGGGTCTCGCTCATTGCTTACTACCTTTCTGAAGTCCTTCATTGCAGGGGCATGTATATTCTGAGAGCTCTGCTCTCAGACACACCCCCTGAACTCATACAAGCTCCGTGTAAGCCTAGGAGCTCGGCCAGCACACCTTCTTTACTATACATGGCACGTTTCTGTACTGCTCCTAAACGGGCCACTTCCATGCAGGACTAGGCTAGTTCTGCAAGGAAGGTTAGTGAATCCGGGGTATGTTTTTTTAACTGATGATAAAAAATATAATTCTAAATCTGGTAATCAAATACCTCATGCTGTTTAGTCCCTTATATGATGATTTAAGGCAATTCTTGGTTTGTCGGGGAAACAAAGAAATATTAAAGTTAATGAATTAAATTTTTGAATACATGTTTTAGATGGAGGTAAATATAGTTATTGAATAACATACAAGATTTATGATAAATTAATCATTTTGATTTTAGTCTTTTCCACTGTGAAGAAAAATATGTGTAATTTAGTTATTAGATTCTTTATACTGATTATGCTGTATACTATTATTGATATTATCTGTTATAATTATCCCTAAATAGTTCATTGTTCTCTGTTTGACAATGTATTTAGTAAATCTATCATTTACCCTATCAGTATTAACATTTATGGTACTATTTTTGTTTTGTTATCATTAAAAGAGAGACCAGATTTTTGGAACACATCCATTGCCTTAAAAACAGCATAAAGGGAACTATCACTGTCAGTCAGTCTCAGAAGAATGTCATCAACAAATAAATGGATTTTAGAAACCAATTTTGCATTTATGTTAAAGCCTTTTATGTTTAAATTCGACCTAATAAAATTAGCAAAAGGTTCCATAATTAGAGTGAAAAGCAGGGGTGAAAGAGGACATCCTTGTTTAGTTCCCTTCAACATTTGTATTGAATTAGAAGTAAAAATACCTGTTTTAATCCATGGAAAACAATTGTCATAAAGAAGATTTATAAGAAGTATAAAATTGCTTGAAAAATTACATTCCTAAACTCTACAATGTCCGATTCTCTTGTTTTGTTTACATAGTCAGTTACTGTGACTTTTTGATATTATCATAAGTATTTCTATTTAGAATAAAACCAGTTTGATCCTCATTAATCAAGGAAGGTAGAATATATTTTAATCTATTAGCATGAATTGCCATGAATAATTTATAATCCACATTTAAAGGTGAAATTAGTCTGTATGAAGAGCATTCAGTTGGATCTTTGTTAGTTTTTAAAACTGGGAATATAAGAATATATTTTGAGGAGGGAAAAACTTATTTTAAGTCTTTTACTATAGAAAAAAAACTTTGTATAAAACATTTAAGGCTTCTTTAGGTAGTAACTTATAGAGTACTGGTATAATTCCATCATTACCTGGTGCTTTATTAGGTTTTAATTTGTTAATTTGAGTTTGAATTTCAGACACTGAGACAGGTTTATCAATTGACTTTATTTGGTCATCAGATACATTTTTATATTTTTGATAAAAGTTTTGATTTTCCCTTCTGAATCAGTTGTTACATTACACTGATTGATTTTATGGTAATAATTTCTAAATTCTTTTAAAATATCTTCTGTTTCTACTAATTTTCATTCTCTCATGTGAATATTGTTAGACTTACTAAGTAGTTTTGGTGTGTTAGCTGTTAACTTATGCATAGATTTGAAGTTAATAGGAAAATTAATTATCTTAAACTTTCCAGATTAATCCTAGTTTTAGAATTTAAAATTTCCAAATACTTATTTTGCAGATTATTAATCTCTGCTATAATATTATTACCTGTCTGATTTTCCAGGTTTCATTTGTCAAGTTTTCTTGTTCATAGGTTCATAGGTAAGTACTAGGCTATCTGCCTAAGGGCATCTATAAACCTAGCCAGAATGTGTTGGCTTTTGCCGCCCCCTTAGATTAGTTCCCTGTGCCTCTGTCCAGCAGTGCCATTAGTTCCCTGTGCCTCTGTCCAGCAAGCCACTGCAGTGATCCCAAGGGTAAATTTTCTGTTTCCTATCCACTCGTCAAGGTTTCTCTTGAAGAGTGTTAGTGAGGGGCTCTGCCTAGTGTAGATTGGAATCCTGTTCCAAAGCACGGGGAGTCTCTGGGGCGGGAATCTTTCCCTCCAGCACATCCTATTTATCATTGCGGTGAGGTTAAGATCCCTAGAGCATGTGGCTCCCTGGGATTTGTTTTTTTTTTTTTTTTAGGTGGAGCATATCCATCAATTCTGGGTTGGACATGGGCTTGTATGTCAGGCAGAGATCACCTCTGAGTAAGCGGTATGCAACTGAGTACAGCTGGAGTTTCTTCAGTTGGGCTGCATAAGGCATCTGTTTGAGGCCAGTAATCCTCTTGGTGAGGTACTTCTGTGGTCTTTCCAGCTGTTGCAGCTGTCTTGTAAGGTACATCCCAAATGGGGCATTGTACTCTATGATGGGTCTGATGAGTGATGAGTAGAGGGGCACAATAACCTCTTTTGTTCTAGATGCAAACCCTTTTGTGATTAGGTGGGCCACATAGAAGGATTTTCTAACCACCTTAGCAATATGATTATCAAAGGAGAGATTATTACCTACTTAGGTCCCTAGATCCCTTATTACATTTTCTGTATTTAGGGGACTACCACATATGCGGTAGTTTGCGGGTACTTTGTTTTTTCCAAAGGGGATGACTATTCACTTTTTGACATTTAGCTTGAGGCCATGATTTTGACACCAGGTATCCATCTCAGTGAGACCCTTCTGTAGGATGTCTGTATCAGCTGGAGAGTCAATTATGGCCCACAGTTTGCAGTCATTGTGAACTTGGTCAGCTATAGTCCTCCTGTGCTTGCATGTACCTCTGAGAGGTATATAATGAACAGGAGGGGTCCCAGGACTGAGCCCTGGGGGATGCCACTTGTAACCGGTTTGGAGTCGGACCTAGAGCCTACAACTCTCACCGTGTGAGTTCTATCCATGAGCCAATTGGCAACCCATCTCATGACGTAGGGGTTTATGTTCAGGCTGGCGAGCTTGTACAGTTCTTTGTCCCATTGTTTTTTCTTTATTGATAGCCAATTGGTGACTCTACCAAAAAGATATGCTTTTAGTGCATCCATAGACAGATTTCTGAAATATCTCTTGTACTGTTCATTTCTATAAAAAGGATTTATTTAATAAAAAAAGTCCTTAAAATCCTTTAAGCAAGTTATATACTCTGGTATCCTCCTGATCTTAATGTTATTGTTAGAGTTTTAAAAATGGCTCAAAACGGATTGCATTGTGATCTAAAAGTGGGCAAGATACCACTTTAACTTTTCCTAGTTTATCTACCAACTCATTGGAGACATATACTCTATCAATTCTGGATTGTGTTCTATGTCTATGTGAGTAACGATTAAAGAAAAGTGATTCTGGATCTGAGAAATCATTTATGTCCCTGTAACATCCCTACACTGGCCCAGTAATCAAGGAGCCTTAATCCTCACCACTAACACTAGTGAAGGACATGCACATTGGTAGAATGATAAGGTCATCACACAGTAAAGTATAATTTCCATTAAGAGCACATAGAGATCACAGTCAGTCTGGGGATGGTTCCTCCCTCTCTCTCCAGCTCTCCAATAAGACTCCCCACTGGCACAGCTATAGGGTTAAGATCTCACCCAAGTGGTCAAGTCAAAACCTGCAGCACTCTCTCTGTCCAACCAGTGCTTTGTTTCCCTGCCCAAGTAACTGACACACACACACTTTGAGATTTGATTTATATACAAACACACAGACACTCCTGGGGAAGGCTGGCACAGATTCACTAGCTATGCCTCCTTCTGCCCAGACTATAAAGTAGTACCAGCTGCTACCAACCACTATTACTTCCGTACCAAGAAAATGACCGGAGGACAGCAAACCAAACCGAACTTTAATGGTAAAACAAATGGTACACAAGATGAAATGTTAACCTAGGTTTTGTCCCAACCTTAAGGACTTCATCAGAACAATGATACATGCCTAAACATTCTACCCACCCATTAATCAATTATCCAATGCTAAACTTAAAAACTTAAAGCAACATTACTATTTTATTTAAAATATATAACTACTACATACAACAATAAACACACATAAAACATATTATGAACTCTGTAAAATTACTCTATAAAATTCAATCAGTGAAAATGTATGAATATAAAAAAACTCATACTATTTTCTACCTAAAATGCTTTTTAATTTTAGTATGGGAGCAATCCTAACACTATTATTTATGCCATGAAAATTAATGGCATCTAACCTTAGTTGCCATTTTAATTCACAGATGTCTAAATGTACATCCAATGTTTTTACCTGGACGTCTTGACTGATCTGCTGAATAACACAAAATTTAAAACTGTGCCCTGAAAATTTTCCAATATGTCTAGTAAGGGCATTAATCATTCTAAGGTGTCTAATATCCAATAAACGCTCATTCACTCGCTCCCTAAAATACCTGCAAGTTTTTTCTACATAAAACACAGGGCATACTTCACATTTAGCTAAACAGACAACATTCTGACTATGGCAATTAAAATGCCCCTGGATAGGAATATAACAATCATGAACCCTAATGTGTTGCCCTGTTTCCATAATGTACTTACAAGTACTACATCTCCCACACTTGAAATTACTTAATGCTCTACTAGTATTGTCAAGCTTACTACACGACCCCCTCTCAAGAATCTCCTTAAAGGATCTGTCTCTCCAGAACACAAATTTAGGAGTGACCCCCATCTTTTCATCCACATTTTTGTCCAGCCTTAAGAGACCCCAAGTCTTCCAAATGGTCTTTATAAACCATTCAGCATCTTGATTAAAAGTAATGACAAAGAACATTCCCTCATTTATTTCTCTCTGGACCACTTTCATCCACATCAATTCCTAATCCTCCCACAACACTTTTGCGTACTCCCTTCAATATGGCCTTGTATGTACCAATTTCCCATTTATGGATAATTTCATCCCTGATATCTATGCACAAGGTCTCAGGGTACCCCCTTTTTATAAGCATTTTTGTCATGAATTCCAATTCACTAATAAACTCCTGGTCATCATTAACCATTCTGGCGGCCCTCACCATTTGACCCTTAACAATGGATCTTTTTTGATGGTGGGGATGGCAACTACTGTAGTCTAAATAAGAACTGGAAAATGTGGCCTTTCTGTAAATCCCAGATCATAAACACCTCCGCTCTTTCTCCATCTCCAAGTTAATATCCAAATAAGATATTTTCTCAGCACTATATTCATAAATAAATTTGAAGAACTCAACAGTATTGTTGATAAACTCCAAAAATGCCTTAAGCTGTTCCACCTTTCCTTCCCACACAATGAATATATCATCCAAAAAATGTGTGTATTGCTTAATACACTTTTTAAAGACACTGGGAAACACATACTCCTGCTCCCAGAAGGACATTACATAGTTGGCATAAATGGGGGCACAAGCAGCCCCCATAGCCACTCCAGTAACCTGCTTGTAAAAATGTCCTTCAAAGTACAAAAAAATTATTATGCAATACTGATTCCATTAGGGTAAAAAAATACATTGAATCAAACAACCTCCTCTCCTTCTTCCTCCAGTATTAAACAACACTGACCCAAAAGCCACCGACTGTGGCAAAAAAACGACAAACAGCAAGGCAAGTACCAAACTTTTAATCTCTAGCGCTTCGGTGTCACCACCTTCAAGGAATATTCATTGATCTGATCTTGGTCATATAAACCTGTCTTATTCAATTGACACTCCAGCCAGGTTAATCCAACCTCATGGGGAATAACAGAGAATAAATTGCATACATCAACCGTAAGTAATATAGTATTATCCATAACCGTAATCTTATTTAATTTATCCAAAAATTTCCATGAATCCTTGGTGATGTATGCAAAGGTAGTCAACCCTTTTTGCAAATAATGATCTAAATACTGACTTATAAAGCAAGTTTTGCTCCACTTGCCATCTACTATAGGCCTAAACTTCACATTGTCCAGACCCTTATGCAATTTGGGAATACTAAAGATACTGCTGACCACTGGATTTTCATTTCTCAAAACACTATTCAGTTTCAGATATCTTCCCCTGAAATAATAAATCGTCAATCAAACGGTCCAATTTCAAATATGCAATATTAATTTCACTAACACTACTTTCTTCGTTTGTATCATCTATTAACATCCCCCAACATAGCATCAATGTAGTCATTCCTGTCCATAACTACAGCACCACTACCTTTATCAGGTTTCATTATTCGTATCCCTTTGTCGTTGGCCAATTCACATAATAATTTATTTTCTTTCACAGTCATGTTGCTAAAATCGTCCCTCATTTTCCTTTTAAAATGCTCCCTTATATCTAATTCACATGCCCTTTAAAACAAAGTAATCGTGTGATTAGCTGGCGGGTTAAATTTACTAGGCTTAGTTAACACATTGTGTTCATATTTCGTATTTGCATCAGCAAACCACAACCTTATGTTAAAAAACATTTTAGTATGAGTTTTTTATATTAATAAATTTTCCCTGATTGAATTTTATAGAGTAATTTTAGAGAGTTCATAATATGTTTTATGTGTGTTAATTGTTGTATGTAGTAGTTATATATTTTAAATAAAATAGTAATGTTGCTTTAAGTTTTTAAGTTTAGCATTGGATAATTGGTTAATGGGTGGGTATTTAAAGGAATGTTTAAGCATGTATCATAGTTCTGATGAAATCCTTAAGGTTGGGATGAAACCTAGGTTAACATTTCATCTTGTGTACCATTTGTTATACCATTAAAGTTTGGTTTGGTTTGCTGTTCGGTCGTTTTCTTGGTACGGTTGTGTTTGGTTACCAGTTTGTTTGTAACCACTATTACTTATCAGCTACTATACTATAGAAGGCCCTTCCCAAAGGGTGACCAATTCTATTGTGCAATTTTGCTATTATCCAAATGGTAAGTGTGTCCAAGACTTGAAAGCTATTTAGGAGTGGCCTGTACAGTGTTATAAAATACATATGCAAGTACTCTAAGAGCTTAAATATCTCTAACAAACCAGCCACAATTAAAAAGTTGAAATATATTTAATAATAAATAATCACAGAACAAGACAATACTGGATAACTCAATACAGTGACAACATAGTTTGGAATCACAGGAAATACTTTTACATTTTAAACCTAGTAATTATTTCTGTGTTAAGACAATCGAAAGAAATTCTAGCTGTAGACATTTTATCCTCTACCTGTGGTAAACAGAATTGTAAAACTCTTTACTTATTTTCTCAGAGTTTTCAAGTTAATTCTGTATGTCCCAATTTCAACTATGAAAACATACATGTGCACAGGCATATAGTCCATATACAATTCTGCTCTTTTCCAGCAGGGTGCACTGTGGTTACATTTTTGAAGCTCAGCACACAACATACAGGTTACTTACATTGGTAGACAAGCCTATGGATCATATTAACAATGACATAGAATTATTTACAAAATTCTAGCTTGCTGGGTTGGCAGCCTTCACACCCCCCCCCCCAATGTGAACTCAAGCTCGTTTTTCAAGTGACCCTTGAGAAATGTTGCTTGAGAGGGTTGAGTCTATCTGGGAATACCTTACCCCATTCCCTGTCTTGAGAGCCCATCTGCACTGGCATTGCTAACCCCACTGTGGTGCTGCGCTGACATATATGTTTGCAATCCTAGGCTCCACCTTAGTAAATTGGAATTTTGCTGGCTGGCTCGATGTAGCCATATTAAGGGATTGTGGTCTGTAGCTACAGTGAATTTCCTTCTATACAGATAAGGCTAAAGTTTCTGCAGTGCCCATACTATGGCTAGACATTCCTTTTCTATAGCTGCATAGCATTCTTCCCTGGGTTGGAGCCTATGACTGAGATAAACCACTGGGTGCTCTTCCCCCTCTGATGAAATCTGGCTAAGTACAGCCCACACCCTGGGGTTCAAAGCATCCACTTGTACAACAAATTCTTTGCTGCAATCTGGACTGGCTAACACAGGGGGCCCTCCCAAAGCTCCTTTAAGCTTCTAGAATGCCTGCTCACATGCTGGGATCCACACTACCTTATTTGGCCTGTTTTTCCTTGTCAGGTCTCTGAGGGGAGCAGCTATGGTACTATAATTGAGGACGAAAGGTCTGTAGTACCCTGCTGTCCCTAAAAATGCCCTCACCTGGTTTTTGGTAACAAGTCCAGGCCATGCCTGAATGGCTTCCACTTTGGTAGGTTCTGGCCTGGTCTTACCACTCCCCACTCTATGTCCTAGGTAGGAGACCTCTGCCATACCCACCTGACATTTGCTGGGCTTAATGGTCAACACTAACATCTGTAGTCTGCCCAGCACCTCCCTGACATGCTGAAGGTGCTCTGGCCAGGAATGGCTGCAGATGGCAATATCATCTAGGTAAGCAAGGGCATACCATCCTGCTCCTGCTAGGATATGATCTACTAGTTGCTGGGGCATTTTTCATCCCAAAGGGCATCTTTGTGAACTCTTACAAGCCAAAAGGAGTCACAAAGCCTGACTTTTCTCTAGCACTGGGAGTCAAGGGCACTTACCAGTAACCCTTAATAAGATCAATGGTGGTAAGATACTTAGCCCCACCCAGCTGCTCTGGGGCTTCATCTGTCCTAGGCATTGGGTAAGCATCTGACTCTGTGTGACTATTTAATTTCCTGTAGTCCACACTGAACTTGGTGCTGCCATCCTTCTTTGGTACCAGCACCATTGAGAAGGCCTAGGGACTGCTGGATTGATGAATTACCTCTAGTTCCAACCTTTTTTGTATTTCCTTCCCCAGAGTCTGTTTGACTCTCTCAGGCACCCTATAAGGGGCCTGCCTAATAGGCCTTTGGGGTCCTGTATCCACATAGTGCTGCACCAGGTGGGTACACCCTGGTTTCCTACTAAGCATGCCCCCAAACTCCTGTAACAATGCTAGGATTTCTTGAACCTATGTAGGGGATAACTGCTGGGACATTGCTACCCCTTCCACTGAGGTGTCAGTCCGAGCCTCACTGAGGATATCAGTCACCAGATCTTCCTTAGACTTCTCCTGCAATCCACTGCAAATACTCAGCACATGGGCCTCCCTATCATGGTAAGGTTTCATCATGTTAACATGGTACAATTTGTAGCCCTGCCTCCTGCCTAGCAGTTCTACCATATAGTTAACATCACTGACCTTCCTTACCACCATGTAGGATCCCTCCCAAGCTGCCTGCAGCTTGTTGTGTCTGACAGGAATGAGAATCATTACCTGCTGCCCTACAGCATACTCTCTAGCTCGAGTATTCCTGTCATACCAGACCTTTTTCTGCTGTTGGGCTTCTGCCATGGCCAAGCCCATGAGTTTCCTGAGCCTTGTCCTGAGGTTTAGGACATACTGTACAAAAGATTCCTTGCTAGATTCACACTCACTCTCCCAATCATCTCAAATTAAATCTAGAGGCCCTCTCACCCTATGCCCATACAGGAACTCAAAGAGTGAAAAAGCTATAGATTGCTGTAGCACCTCTCTGTAAGCAAACAACAGATGGGGCAGATATTTGTCCCACTCCCTCTTAAACTGGTCTACAAATGCCTGTAACATGGTCTTGAGTGTAGAGTTTAACCTCTCAATAAGACCATTAGTCTGAGGTTGGTAGGGGTGGTCTTTAGAATCTTCACCCCACAGCACTTCCACAGACAAGTCAACAGGTCTGAAATGAAAGTGGCACCCGTCAGTCAGTATTTCTTTTGGGAAACCTACCCTCCTGAAAATCTCTAACAAAACATTTGGCACCTTTTCTGCCTCAATGGAGGACAGAGACACTGCCTCAGGGTATCTGGTAGCATAATCTACTACCACTAGAATATACTTTTCCCTGTAGAACTTGGGGTACTCAGAGGCCCCACAATATCCATAGCTACCCACTGAAATGGCTCCTCAATCACAGGCAAAGGCATCAAAGGAGCTTTCACCTTGTTTCCTGCCTTGCCTATACTTTGGCACTGCCCACAGGTCCTGCAGTACCCTGTTACATCTCTGGAAATCACAGGCTAATAGACGTTTTGCATAAAACATCTCATTGTACATTTTATGCCCATATGACCTGCAATAGGAATATCATGGGCTATGGCTAGAAGTGCCAGATGATAGGCTCTAGACACTACCAACTGCTGTATTTTCTCACACTCTAGCCCTCCCTCAGGGGTTCACTCTCTGTACAGTAATCCTTTGTCCCAGAATACAGATTCCCCCTTCCCTTGAAAATCAGGTGCCTCACTAGCTAGCTGCCTTAGGCCTTGTAATGTAGGGTCTGAGAGCTGAGCCTGTCTCAACTCACTCTGTGTAACCCTTCCCAGCTCCCCTTTCAGAGGAAATCTGGTATCCTTTGACAGCAGTGCCTCACTGTCAGCCTAGGTACTACTACTCACCTCTGCCCTTGCAGTCACTCTGTCCAAGGGAACATCAGTACCCACAAGGAGCTGTGGCTCACCTTCAGTCTCACTGCTACAGGGTAGCTCCCTCCCTGAAGTAACCAGCTCACCAGTCCTGGCTGCAAGTGTGAGGTCTGTCTGGGTCTTCCCCAGTCTACCAAACATGCTTGTCTCCAAGCCTGATTGCGTGTAACTGCATAAACACATGGTCCTGCATTATCAAAACCATTCCCTATTAGGACATCTGTAGGGTGCAGTTTGGTACCCTTGTTGTCTAAAGAAAACCTACTGTTGGCATTTTGTCATTCCCAAGTACTGGCTTTCCCACCTTTTCTTCCTCACCTTGCCTCCGTGGACATCTATATGCTACATGGCCCCACTGGTTGCATTTAAAAAATTTAACCCTAGGTCCTGGATGTGTACCTGGATTAGTGGCTTCCCCTGCTAATGGCAGATTCTGTCGGTGCAGTCTGGGCTGCCCACCATGGATTCTCTTAGCCCCATGAGCAGCACTGGGTGTACCTTTCCTGTGCAGCGATGCCCTGCTTGCTAGGTATAGGTCTCCCTTCTTCCCCAACTCATCTTCAGTAGGGCACTGTCTATCAGCTAACCAGATTCTCATGTTCTCAGGTAAAGTGCTAAGGGCTTGTTCCTCACCAAAAGATCTGCCAGCCCTTCAAAAGTGGTGACCTGACATCCACTCACCCACCTATGAAAATAAGTGCTCAGTTCAGGAATATATTCAAACACACTTTCATCTGCCTTGCATCTATGCTCACAAAACTTTTTCCTAGAAGCTTCAGGTGTTAACTTAGAAAATTCTAGCAAACAGTTCTTTACAACATTATAATTTAAACAGTCATTATCAGACAGTTTGGAAGGAAGTATTATTGCTTTACAATGGAGTAAGGCGGTCAGGAACAGTACGCAGAGCCCTTGGTCAACATCATACTGTTTATATCCCCTCTCAAACATATGAATGAATCTATCAAGAGTATCCCCCTCTGTGAACTGTGGAAGACATTTACTGACCTTTGTTGCTTCTGGGGTTCAGTTACTCCCTTCCCCATTATCTCCATGACCCTGATGAAGAGTCAGCATCACCTTTTCATGTTGCCTCTGACTCTCCTTCTCCTCAGCATCCAGGCGTAGCAGTTTCTCATCTTCCTCAGTCTCTAGATGCCTCAGTCTCTCTGCTGCCTCTATTTCCAAACTCTCAAGTTCAAGTCTCTTTAATTCCAGATGGATTTTTATGTCCTCTGTGGAAAGGGTGAGCTGCCCATTCTCTGAGAGTTGTACATCCTCACGGCCAGTCTGATTGTCCTCCTTTTTGCTATTCTTTGATGCAGCTGTGACTAAAGCAATCAATCAGTCCTTTAGCCTGGCACATCTCAGCCAACTGGCTTCTTGCCAGCTTTCCATACTCCTCTGCTGACATGGTTGCCTGCTCTCCCTGACTAACTAAGCTAACAAAAGAAATACAATTGTGATATGAACTCTGAATGTTCACTGCGTGGCTGATTAAGAGTACAAACACCTTCAGTGATGACTTTACACAGGCTACAGGAATTCAATATCCACACCACTACAAGCCACTTTAATACGTGATGTGGCTATCTCACCACTATCAAACAATTAATATGTGATATGGCTATCCCACCAGTGCCAAACAATTAATATGTGATATGGCTATCCCACCAGTGCCAAACAATTAATATGTGACACTCTTTGTTTACTGGGCCAGTGCAGTCACTGTCCCTATGGTGAAATAGTTTGGTGAACTTTAACAGTGCCTTTGCTGATGCCTACATTTTCCATCTGCCTGTTGTATTAGTATTCTTTGGTGACAATATACAATTTAAAACCCCTGCTGGTATGATGCTGCCTTATGAAATTTGAATTAGTTGTTCTAGAGGTTGCTCAACAGTTTTAAATTCCTATTCCAGGAATCCAGTATAAGTCAATATTCTCTTATTATATTTCTAGGGTAACAGAACATACCTTTATCATCATGATTTTAGGCATAGGCAAATAATTTTTCAATAATATAGCAACTGCTCTTTTATTTTTTATTTTTTTTATTACACTGTGAACTAGATAATATAGAGTAATAATTAGTATTGTCTGTCTTTATCTTCTGTCAATAGGCATGTTTCTTGTAAAAAAATAACTTGAGAGTAAAATGACTTCAAACATTTGTTTAGACTACCCCTTTTGCAACCATTATTCAATCCATTAACATTTATGGAAATACAATTAATAAATGTAATTTGTCATACAGGTTAACAGTGTAGATATAACTCTCTCAAAATTAACTATATGGACCCAGTATAATATCTCTTATTTGTTAAAGAACTGCTTATTAATAGTCATACTGACATTAATAATTAAAAGTTTAATAAGATACATAATTGTTAGTGTAGACACCCACAAAACAAACGTTTAATGCAACTAAATGCTTACTTTTAAAATCCTTCAAACCCCGTTATGGAGTCTAACACTCCCTGCTTGAATAGTCTAAACATGCAAGCAAACCCACCCATCTACTATTCTAAAAAGCCCAAACCTCTCTGCTTCAATTAAACAAAATTGCCATTAACAGCAAACTGAACACATTTAAAACTGGTATATATGTGTAAATATAACTGAAGTATTATATGCCCCAAAGTTGTTGTTTAACTTACATATTTCTTATTTTATATGTTAATTAAAAGAAGAGATAAATATAATTTCTTATTATTGTTTAATAACTATATATAGTCTTGAATCTCATGTACTGTCATCTTGAAAAAGTGAGAAATTGCTGTACTGCAGTTAAAGATTCCTATTATGTACCTCTCAAAAAGATCAATTTCCTTCCCAGATTATATATTTTCTTTCAGTGAGAATGTAATAATAATAGATAAATAAATGTCATGAAACATTTAAACAACAATGCATTGCTATCACATCTTATGTCATTCCTATTAAACATAAGGGCAGTTTCTTTCTTTGTTTTGCATATGATAACTTCAAGTGTAATGATAACATACTCATGACATTAACATCAAGCTTCTAATAAAAAGGTTGCCAATGTCATACATATGTTCACGTCACTATTAATGTAATGCTTCTGTGAAACATCTTAATATGTACATTCAAATAGTCTTCAAGAAATGTACTCAAAAATATATGACAGTACATGCAGCATTATTTTGTTTTCTTTATTAAATGATAAAGACCAACACTTCTGACAGATCTTAATGTAAATATAACATTCACCAAATCTTTGGTTTACATGCTTTGCATAGTTTTCTTATTGTTTGTCTTATGTAACAAACTATACTGCTTTATATAACAGAAATAGTATGTCCATATGCTTATTTCTCATTAAAAAAATGTATCAAAATTAATCTTCTAGAAAGAGGAAAAAATAAAGTTTTGGTAACCTACTATAGCATAATGACTTATATTATTAAGCTATAATGTCTTAACAGTACAATATTTTTATTTATTTTATTTTATTTTACATTACGTTTGTTTACCGGGAAAGTCTGATTGGATGAGGTCCATTTTCAGCGGAGGCCTGGGGAGAAAAGCTCCACAGTAATAGGAAATAAGACTTTATACAAAAATACAGAAATATAAAAAGAATACAGAAGTACAGAGAATACCAGAATACAAAAATCTTAGTGAACATTTGAGTCATGGATAGACATTATATCCAAAGAACAACATTTTCATATTAATCCAAAGATGATGACACTTAGCTCAGATAGGTTTCAGTTAGACATACTGAGCTTACAGAGAGTATACTATTAGGCAAGAGAGGTAAAAGAAGGAGGAGACAGACAAAGTATTATGTAGTACAAAGACATAACCACGAGGCTCTAAGATGTGATTTAAGTATGTTTTTGAATTGTGTGATATTTTGAGCAGAAGTCACAGATAAGGGGAGGTTATTACAGTTTTTAGATATAGAGTATGAAAATAGAGCTTTGCCTGCTGTGTTCCTTGCTGTGGAGATAGACAGAAGTAATTTATTGGTAGATTGAAGGGGACAGTTTGTAGTATAGTGTGTCAGTAATTCACTTAGGGCTGGGATGTTATCAGGATGTTTTAGAATATTATATGCAATGACTAGTTGGTGGAAAGTTAGTAGTTGTGGGAATTCCAGCCACTGGAGCTCCTTTAGAGGTAGGCAGTGATGGGTTCTAGAAGTGGAGTTGATGGCAAATTTGGCCACTTTGTTATAGCATGACTCAAGTTTGTCCAGGTCAGTTTTTCTGATGTGGGTCAGGATTGGTGCAGCATACATTAATGTGGACAGTAGGTGAGATTGGGCTAGGGTGACCTGTGCTTATCTGTAAGAATGTTTTTCTGTCTATACAGCGTGCCCATTTTTTATGAACCTTTTTAATTATTTGAGAGATATGGCTGTCAAAATGGAGGTTGTTGTCTATTTCAACACCTACGAGTTTGGTATGAGGAGATGGAGAAATAGTAGTACCGTTTATGGAAGTGACAGTAAAGGAGAGAGGAGAGGTTCTGGATTTATTGGGAGTAAATAGGAGAAGTTTGTTTTGTTAGGATTAAGAATTAGTTGGATATCTGTGATCCAACTTTCCACAGAGGTAAAGGATTCCTGGTTCAGTTGTTGTAGAGTGGTAAGTGATGGGGCTGAGCAGATTAGGGTAGAATCATCTGCATACTGTATGACTGAGGTGTTTTGGGTCGAGGTATGCAGATTGCTGGTAAAAATAGAAAAAAGAAGTGGACCTAATATAGATCCTAGGGGTACACCTATGGTGGTAGGTAGTAGAGGTGATAGTGTGCCTTGCCATTGGACAGCTTGCTGTCTGTCAGACAGTTTTTGAACCAGGTAATAGTGTCAGGGGCAAAGGATAAGGATGTAAGAGAATCTATTAGTAAGGGGTGAGGAACCATGTTGAATGCTTTAGACAGATCTAGGAATATAGCAGATACAAAGTTATTATTGTTTCTATGTTGGTTAACCAGATTAGTAAAAGAGTGAAGAGCAGTAGTTGTACTATGATATGGGCGGAAGCCTTGTTGTGTGTTGGAGAGTAGATTGTTTGTAGTTAGGAAGTGCATGACCTGAAAGTGAATGCACTTCTCTAATATCTTAGGTAAGGGAAACAGAATGGCAATGGGGTGATAGTTAGAGACATCAAAGGAACTGCCACCTTTATGAAGGGGAATGATATATGAGATTTTCCATTGTTGCGGGACATAAGTTTCCTGGATGGAGCCATTGATAAGGATAGAGACTGGGTAGGATAAGGAGTCAGCAGCTAGTTTTAAGAAGTTAGCTGGTATTCCGTTGGCTGCAAGAGTAGTAGGTTTTAGTTTTAGGAGATGAGTTTTTATTTTGGAGGTTGGAATGGGTGAGAACATAAATGAAGGAGTGTTGATAGGAGTTGTTTTTGGTGTGGGTGAATAGTTATTTGTGGATAGTTAGGCAGATAGTGATTTAATGGATTCAGTAAAGTGCTGATTAAATTCTGAAGCTATGTCACTATTATTATTAATGCAGGTGGGAGCTGGTGTGGTGGTTTTACCAGGTTTTAATAGGGAGTTAATTGCACACCAGAACTTTTGGGGGTTCTTGGAGTGTTTATTTTGGATGCCTAAGAAGTAATTCTGTTTATCAAACATTGTTTTTTAGCCTGGTTCCTGAGTTGTTGATAGTTTTTCCTGAATATACTAGTGTTTTCCCTTTTCCAGGTTTTCCATGCCTTATCTCTAGACTTTAGTAAGACTCTAGTTGACCTACTTAGCCATGGTGCACAGTTTACTTTGACTCTAATTTTCCTTATGGGGGGCTATTAAGTTAAGGATATTAGTAAGAGTACTATTGAAGTAGTTGACAGCTTGGTCTAATTCAAGGGTGCGTAGTAGTTCCCAGTTGCATTTCTTTAAAGTACTGTTAAGGTCCTGTTGGTTTACATTGCGGTCATCCCTAATTTGTTTATATACTTTGGACTTGGGTATATTAGAGCATTTTCTTACGAGGAATGTTGGTAGGTGATCACTGAGCCCATCTGGTAGACAGCCTGTTTGGTAGTTATGTTCAGGACAGTTTACCAGTGTCCAGTCAAGTATAGATTTCTTTTGGGATTTTTTATCTACTCTAGTGGGTTCAGCTATGAGATGGGAGAATCGATATAAATTGATATGGCTAGTGGGTTTTTTGGAATTGCATGCTAACCAATCAATATTTAGGTCTCCTGTGGGAGGTTATTACTAGTCCATTGTAACAGAAAGGTGCTTGGTATGACATCTGAACAGAGGGAGGAGAACAAGGAGACCTGGTGGTGAAAGGAGGAAGTACAGGAGAGTATACAGAGAAAGAGGTTGGTGAAGAAGTGGGATTGTCAGACAGATGAAGAAATTAGACAGAAGTATAAGGAGATGAGGTGCATGGCAAAGAGAGAGGTGGCAAAGGCAAAGAATAAGGCGCATGGAGAGTTGTATGAAAGGATGGTCACTAAGGAAGGAGAAAAGGACCTGTACCAATTGGCTATAAAGAGGGACCGAGCTAGGAAAGATGTGCAGCAGGTAAGGGTGATAAAGGATAATGAGAGAAACGTGCTGACAACAGAGGAGAGTGTGTTGAACAGATGGAAGGAGTACTTTGAGGGGCTGATGAATGAAGAGAATGAGAAAGAGAAAAGGTTGGATGATGTGGGGATAGTGAATCAGGAAGTGCAAAGGATTAGCAAGGAGGAAGTAAGGATAGCTATGAAGAGGATGAAGAATGGAAAGGCTGTTGGTCCAGATGACATACCTGTGGAGGCTTGGAGGTGTTTAGGAGAAATGACAGTGGAATTTTTAACCAGATTGTTTAATGCAATCTTGGAAAGTGAGAGAATGTCTGAGGAGTGGAGAAAAAGTGTTTTGGTACCAATTTTTAAGAATAAGGGTGATGTGCAGAGTTGTAACTACAGAGTGATAAAACTGATCAGTCACAGCATGAAATTATGGGAAAGAGAAGTAGAAGCTAGATTAAGAAGGGAGGTGATGATTAGTGATCAGCAGTATGGTTTCATGCCAGGAAAGAGCACTACAGATGCAATGTTTGCTCTGAGAGTGTTGATGGAGAAGTACAGAGGTCAGAAGGAGTTGCATTGTGTCTTTGTGGACTTAGAGAAAGCATATGACAGGGTGCCTAGAGAGTTGTGGTATTGCATGAGGAAGTCGGGAGTGGCAGAGAAGTATGTAAGAGTGGCACAGGATATTGTACAAGGGTAGTGTGACAGTGGTGAGATCTGCAGTGGGAGTGACAGATGAGTTTAAGGTGGAGGTTGGATTACATCAAGTATCAGCTCTGATCCATTTCTTATTTACAGTGGTGATGGACAGGTTGACGGACGAGATCAAGCAGGAGTCCCCATGGACTATGATGTTTGCAGATGACATTGTGATATGTAGTGAGAGTAGGGAACAGGTTGAGGAGACCCTGGAGAAGTGGAGATATGCTCTAGAGAAGAGAGGAATGAAGGTCAGCAGGACCAAGGCAGAATATATGTGTGTGAATGAGAAGGAGGACAGAGGAATGGTGAGGATGCAGGGAGTAGAGTTGGTGAAGGTGTATGAGTTTAAATACTTGGGATCAACAGTTCAGAGTAATGGTGAGTGTGGAAGGGAGGTGAAGAAGAGAGTACAAGCAGGGTGGAGAAGAGTGTCAGGAGTGATTTGTGACAGACGAGTACCAGTAAGAGTGAAAGTGAAGCTCTACAAGAGGGTACTGAGACCAGCTATGTTATATGGGTTGGAGACGGTGGCACTGACAAAAAGGCAGGAGTCAGAGCTGGATGTGGCAGAGTTAAAGATGTTAAGATTTGCACTGGGTGTGACAAGGGTAGACAGGATTAGGACCCAGTATATTAGAGGGTCAGCTCAGGTTGGACGGTTTGGAGACAAACACAGAGAGGTGAGATTGGGTTGGTTTGGACATATGCTGAGGAGGAAAGCTGGGTATATTGGGAAAAGGATGCTAAGGATGAAGCTGAAAGGTAAGAGGAAAAGAGGAAGGCCTAAGATAAGGCTTATGGATGTGGTGAGAGAGGACATGCAGGTGGTTGGTGTGACAGACCAAGATGCAGAGGACAGGAAGAAATGGAAACAGATTATCCACTGTGGCAACCCATAATGGGAACAGCTGAAAGAAAAAGAAGAAAAGAAAAAAGAAGATTGTAACAATTCATCAATTGTTAAAGAGTTGTTGCCTGGAGGGATGTAGGCACAGAGAATGTTGATACTTTTATTCTTATTCAGAAGTAAAACAGTGCCTAAGGTTTCAGCATTATTAAATCTGGGTAGTGGGGTTTGTAGAAGTTGGAGAGTGTGTGTTTTTATAGAGAACTGCAACACACCCTCCCTTTTTACCTAGTCTATCTAGTCTTAGAATATTATATCCTGGAGGGAGAATTTCTTCACTGTGGGTGCCGGGTTTTAGCCAGGTTTCTGTTATGGTTAGAATGTCTGGGGAACAGTGGCTTATGAATGTATGTAAGTGCGGAGGTTTGTTAGATATGCTCCTTTAGTTGAGGTTAATGATAAGTAGGTCGGATGTGTGTTTTCAAGGGGGGATGATGTTGCATGGCCCTGGATTTGAGTGGAAGTCTCCTCAGATTAGGAGGCTTTTCTTGAGTAGTGTGAGTTTGATTGAGTGTACTATTTCTATGTGATATTTAAATGTTATTTTTCTAGTGTAGGATTGTGAGTGTTCCTTATATATAGGTGTAGTATTAAGTTATTGTTAAATAATGTGGATGCAATTGGGAAGTTTATGTGAGTTGCTAAAGGTGTGGAGGTATCTGTTGTATGGCAAGTGGTTTGTACTAGTGGTGTGTTAGTTTGTATGGTGGTAATATAGGTTAGGGTTGTGAGGGTTAAACAGAGAGATGTTAGTATGATATACATAATGTGTTGAAGTGTTGTTTGGGTATAAGTAGTGGTGTGAATTAAAGGGTGGGAGAGGTATAGTTATGTAACAGTGTACTATTCTGTGTGTTAATTGTGTATGTTGATTGTAATTAGTAGGTATGATTTGGCTAGATGTAGGTCAGTGACTGATTGGAGTAAAGATTGGTCAGGTGATACGGGGTTGGGATAAGTGTACCTGTAGTGGGGACGGGTGGGAAATGAGGGCAGGGTAGGGGAGTGGATTGAGCCGAGCGGATCAAGGTGAATGGAGTTGGCCCTAACCAGATACTATGAGACTGCAGAAACAATCTGTGAACACTATTCAAGGGAGAGCAGGAAATACAAAAGTAAGTAGGCCGATTTCAGAGTCCCTAATTTTCTTTAAACAATACACTTATTAGTCCCTACATTAGCTCCAGATTGGGGAGTTGTACAGGCAATCCTAAATTTGGTAATGCTAGTGCTGCGAGATCCTCAGTGGAAACAGTACGCTGCTATTTGCTGGCTTATTTTAAGCTATGATGAAAACAATATTAACCTTTTTCCTTTTGATTAAAGCAAATAAAATAAAGATAGGACTGCAGGATGCTTTGAATGTTAAACTCAGCAGTTTGTTCGCACTGCAAGCCTTTCTTGGGGGTGGGTTGAGGTTTGAGACAGGGAGTATTTAAGTGATGTTCCTATAGTGAAGAGAGAGGAAAAAAAGGAAATACAGTTTAAGATAGGCTAGCAGTCCTAGGTGCAGACATATACTGCAGAGCAGTAAGGTGAGAAAAAAGAAAACAATGCAGAAAAAAACAGTGTAACATAGTTAAACATCCATAACATTGCAGGGAATATCATTTAGACTGAAAATACATTTGTGCTTCTCTGTGTCACCAAAAAAACACTGTAACATTCCTTATAGGTTCATAGGTTCATAGGTAGGTACTAGCTCTCTGCCCGAAGGCATTTATAAGCCTAGCCAGAATGTGTTGGCTTTCGCCACCCCTTTACATTAGTTCCCTGTGCCTCTGTCCAGCAGAGCCACTGAAGTGATCCCCGGGGTAAACTTTCTGTTTCCCATCCCCTCGAGGAGCTCTGCCTAATGTAGATTGGAATCTTAACCAAAAGCAAGGGAAGTCTCTGTGAAAGGAATCTATCCCTCCAACACATCCTATTTATTGTTGTGGTGAGGTTTAGATCCCTAGAGTGTGTGACTTGAGGGGATAAGCTTTTCTTTAGGTGGAGCATGTCCATCAGTTCTGGGTTGGAAATGGCCTTGTATGTCAGGCAGAGATCTTAGTAGGCGGTATGCAACCGAGTACAGCTGGAGTTTCTTCAGTTGAGCTGCATAGGGCATCTGTCTGAGGCCTGTGATCCTCTTGGTGAGGTACTTCTGTGGTCTTTCCAGCTGTTGCAGGTGTCTTTTAAGATACATCCCAAATGGGGCATTATACTCTATGATGGGTCTGATGAGCGATGAGAGGGGCACAATGACCTCTTTTGATCTGGATGCAAACCCTTTTGTGATAAGGTGTGCCACGTAGAAGGATTTTCTAACCACTTTGGCAATGTGATTATCAAAGGAAAGTTTACTATTTACTTGGGTCCCCAATCCCTTATTACGTCTTCCATATTTAGGGGACTACCACCTATGTGGTAGTTTGTGGGTACTTTGTTTTTTCCAAAGGGGATGACTATGCACTTTTTGGCATTTAGCTTGAGGCCATGATTTTGACACCAGGTGTCCGTCTCGGTGAGACCCTTTTGAAGGATGTCTATGTCAGCCAGAGAGTCAATTATAGCCCCTAGTTTGCAGTCGTCTGCAAACTTGGTCAGCCATAGCCCTCCCATGCTTGCCTGTACCTCTGAGAAGTATATGCAGAACAGGAGGGGTCCAAGGACTGAGCCCTGGGGAATGCCACTTTTAACCGGTTTAGAGTCAGACCTAGCTCCCGCAACTCTTACCATGTGGGTTCTGTCCGTGAGCCAGTTGGCAACCCATCTTGTGATGTAGGGATTTATGTTCGGGCTGGTGAGCTTCTCTATAATACCAGAATGGGGAATGGTGTCAAAGGCCTTTGCAAGGTCTAGGTAGACTGTGTGTACCAACTTTCCCACATCTATAGCCTTGGTAACTGTCTCAAAGAAGTCCACCAGGTTTAGGAGGCATGATCTGCCCTTAACAAAGCCAAACTGGATAGGGTCCAGTGTTTGGAGGTTCCCAATGTCTCTGTTAATGAGTTCCATTTTGATGCGCTCCATAGCCTTGCAGACCAAGCTAGTCAGGCTTATAGAGCAATAGTTCCCAGGGTCTGTTGTGGCTCCACCTTTGTGGAGCGGAATAACCGTTGCTGTGCGCCACTCTATGGGTATGTAACCTGTGGAGAGGCTGAGTTTGAACAGTGTGTTTAGGTGAGGGGTTAGTTTGTCTTTGAGCTCATGTAGGACGCAGCCTGGGACATCGTCTGGTCCCACTGATGCTGTGTTTTTGGCTTTGGAGAGGGCTGTTTTAACCTGAGTGTCTGTGATTTCAGGAGCTCTTCATTCTTCTGGTATGGTTATGGGCCCTTTTGGGGGTGAGAGGGGGGTGAAGTTTGTGCTGAACCTGTCTGCCAGGATGTTGGCAATATCGGTCGGTTCAGTGTATTTTGTACAATTCTGCACTAACTCCAAGCAGATCTAAGCATTGCCACTTAGATTCTTGACATAGCTAAAGAATGCCTTGTGGTTATCTTTGGAGTCCTTGGCAATTTTTCTTTTGAAACTCGCCTTGAATGATTTTATGAGGGATCGTAGTTTCTTGCTGATACTGATCAGGGATGTCTTCCCTTCTTGGGATTTTACTCTTTTCTGTACTAGTTTCCTCCTTCTGTTGTATAGCTTGTTTATGGCAGGAGTCCACCAGACTGGTTTCCTTTTCTTGGAGGAGTGAGTCTTGGTTTTGCATTGGGATAGCACGATCCATGCATTCTTGTAGGTGCCCGTAGAATGCATTAGTAAAGGATTTTTCCAGCTTGGACAATGTTATCCTTTAGCATGGGGGCTTTGAAACTTTCCACCTTGGTCTTAAGTAACATGAAGTTTGCTTTTTGAAAAGCTTTTCACAGTGGTCTCCTTGTCCGGGGGTGGGGCCGGAATGTGGATATCCAAAGTGATTTGTTTATGGTCAGATCCAACCAGTGAGGAGTTGACCTCCAGTGTGGAGCACCGGTCACCCATGTTGGTTATGACCAAATCCAATATGTTGTCACTTCTGGTGGGAGTGTTGACCAGTTGATCCAGGGTGCTTGAGTTTATAAATTCTAGGAAATGTTGGGCAAGGGAGTTAGTACTTGAGTAGTTCTCCCAATTAATGTTTGGGTAATTGAAATCACTCAATATTAGGGTGTTTGGTAGGACCTTTACATTTCCCAGTGTTTCCAGAAATGCGGAATGGGGGTCCTGGGACATGTTGGGTGATCTGTAGCAAGCTACAATTTGAATTGCAGTTTTACCCGTTGTTAGTTGCACGTGGATGATAATAAGCTTTAATATCCCTTAAGTTAATTAAGCCTTCATTTCTAAGAAACTAAGCTCCTTTTCTCTTCTTATTTCCTAGTATACAGTGCAAAAACATCAATCCAGTATGTCGCTTCAGTACGTGCACCATGCTAACACTGTATATTAAGCCTTAGAGGCCACACACTAAATGTATCCCTGTTATATTTACACAGAAATGCAGACAGAAAAAAACAGGATTTATACTCTGTTTCCTTATATTCACAAGTAAAGTAGCCTATAAGCTTTGTAGCTTAACCTTTTAAGTAAATATATACTGAGAAAGCTATCTGGTACTACAATTAGCGTAGTATGCAGACATACAGGCAATTCACCATACAATTGCACGTTAGTTTAAAAGAAACAAACTGTAAGAAATCAGTCAAATACTACAGCTTAAAACATTTTAAACCAGAAGACAATTGTACAATTCAATCAAACAGTTCTGTAGATTTGTTGATAAAAGTTTTTACCACTGCAAAAACAGGTATCACAAGCACTAGCAACTAGGGACTTTACAAAAAATAGCGTGAGGTAATGGATTTAAATAACCACGCTTCCGTACATGAGATACTTATGTAAGAATAGTGTCCTGATTGGTGCTGCTGTTGCCTTGTGGTCCCAACCAGATACCACGAGACTGCAGAAAGAATCTGTGAGCGCTATTCAAGGGAAGAGTAGGCAATACAAAAGTAAGTAGGCTGATTTCGGAGTCCCCGTTTTCCTTTAAGCAATACACTTATCCCTATATTAGCTCCAGATTGGGGAGTTGTACGGGGAATCCTAAATCCAGTAATGCTAGTGCTGCGAGCTCCTGAGTGGAAACACTGCACTGCTATTTGCTGGCTTATTTTAAGATATTATGAAAACAATATTATCTTTTTTTCCTTTTAATTAAAGCAACTAGAATAAAGATAGGACTGCAAGATGCTTTGAATGTTAAATTCAGCAGTCCGTTCGCATTGCGAGCCTTTCTTGGGGGTGGGTTGAGGTTTGAGACAGGGAGTATTTAAGTGGTGTTCCTTTTTCCTTTTGATTAAAACAACTAAAATAAAGACAGGACTGCAGGATGCTTTGAATGTTAAACTCAGCAGTCCGTTCGCGTTGCGAGCCTTTCTTGCGGGTGGGTTGAGGTTTGAGACAGACAGTATTTAAGTGGTGTTCAGTTAGCTTAGAGTTCGCTATTGTTATGTCACGAGTTGCAGTAGGGATGCTTCATTTCCCGTTAAGATAAGGAGAGTATTTTTCCAAGTTTTTTAAGTTAGCCAAAAATCAGAGCTTAAGTGTCTAATTGTATTCCCAGTTTACAGTCTTATGGTTTCATAGACTTTGTTTAACTGAGAACATAGTGACATTTGAGCGAATGCATTTTTCATAGGTTCCACCTAGTATTTAGAGAACGGGCAAACTGTACATCAGCACCCTGATTGGAGAACAAATGCTCTCCAGCAGAGTACTAATGTTCAAGTAACGCCCGGTGAAAAAGAAGTCTGCCGCTTCATGGCAGACATTACTTTTACACACGCTAAGCAGCTCTTTTTCTGTTTAGCAAGTGTACAAAAAAAAAAAAAAAAAAAAAAAAAAAAAAACAGAAAGAAGTGTATGTATGTGTATGTGTGTGTTTACATTTCTGTCTGTGTGTGAGTGAATGCATGTATGAAAGCAGAGGAGACTGTGTGTGTGTAAGAGAGATCGAGAGAGAGCCGTCTTGTGTGATTGACTGTATGTATGAAAGCAAAATTGACTGTGTATAGGTTCATAGGTTTATACTAGGCTATCTGCCCTAAGGCATTTATAAGCCTAGCCCAAATTTTTGTGGGTTATGCCACCCCTTATATGAAAAAATACTGTGCCCATTAGTTTGCTGTGCCTCTGTCCAGCAGTGACACAGAGATGATTCCCGGGGTAAACCTACGGTATGTGAGAGAGAGAGAGGGAGATTGTGAGCGATCATGTGGAAATGAATGTATGTAGCAAAGCAGAGGTGACTATGTGTGTGAGAGAGAGAAATCGAGAGAGTGACAGCCTTCTCGTGTGAGTGCATGTATGAAAGCAGAGAAGATTGTGTGTATGAGAGATAGAGAAAATAGGCCGTGTGTAAAATTGTTGTGTTTTACTTATTTCTTTTCTAAGTACTATATTACTTTTTTACATATTTTTGATGTAAAATGATTCCTCCACCACCATTATACTACAGAAAGTTTGAAACATTAGATGGAAGAACTATTTTACATCAAAAATACACAAAAAAATAATATAGTACTTTAAAAAAATAACTAAGTAAAACACTACTATTTTACATACAGCCCATTCTCTAAGTGCAATAATGCCCTCCAGGGTGTGTGTTAATGTATAATTAAAATAACTAAGTAAAACACTACTATTTTACATACAGCCCATTCTCTAAGTGCAATAATGCCCTCCAGGGTGTGTGTTAATGTATAATTAAAATAACTAAGTAAAACACTACTATTTTACATACAGCCCATTCTCTAAGTGCAATAATGCCCTCCAGGGTGTGTGTTAATGTATAATTAATGGTCTTCCAGGGGTGTAGAGGCCCTCTGCTGCAGAGTCAGGCCTCATAACACCCCTGAGCAGGCGTTAATTACACATTAACACATACCCTGTCAGGCATTATTGCTTATTTAAATTAACCTTCTAAAGCTGTCCACCAATGAAAATCATAAGCTGTTAACAGTCCTGATACTCTGTATGGGTGAGAAACTTCACAGACCTTGAGCTGTTTACCAGAGAAGGCTTCAAGGGTAAGATGAGAAAGCTGAAGCACTAGAGAGAAAAAAGAACTTTACTTCTACTTTTTACAAATACATCATGTAAGCAGACAACATGTTTAGAATCATAAGAGGTTACTAGGCTAATGGCCCTGGGGCCCTTACAAGCCTAACCACGAGTTTATCCCACAAAAATAAACCTCAGTCAGCACTTGTCACCCCCTGTTACTGAGAGACAAAGGTGGAACCCCTGGGGCAAATTTGTGGTTTCCCATCCACTCATCAAGGTTGCGCTTGAAGAGGGTCAGCGAGGTACTCTGTTTGACATGTATATAGGATCATAGGAGGTTATTCTCTAATAGCATTTCATTTCATTATTAAGAGTAAGAAACACATATAACAAAACTATAAGGCGAGATTATTTTAAATCTATTCCAAGCATCACAGCCCCTTCATTTGCAAACTATAACATGAAATATATCCCCAGAGAATGGAATTATCCCCCTCTCCCAAAAACAAACACATCGCAATTCATCCGGTAAGGCACAACAGCTACCCATTATCAAAGCCCATTCAATAATAAGGTAAACAACTTTCAGGTTATACTATTAACAGTGGTAAAACAACTCCTCAAATGTTACACTGAATTATAATCAGGGAGGGCCACAACTACATTCATAAAATATGTTCGTCTGTTTATCACCCTGCAAGGCATTTTTTCACTGTTAATGCTTTTAAAACATGAAATGCCACTTGAAGCACAAACCCCTTTGAGTAAATAATTTCCCATTTAAGGAAATAAGACAACTTAGAGAATTAGATATGTAAACTAGTGTAATCAAATTCAGTGCAACTATAACTGACACACAGACACAAAGCATGAATTACATTAATGATGACCAACTGTGAATGCAGCAAAATATAAATTTTGGTATGGAGCTATATGCTTCTTCTAAATTAGGACTGAGACTGAAAAAGGCCTAATAATATTTTGTTATAACATATAAAGAAAGTATTGGTTGTTTATAAAATAGGCAAGTGTAACATAAGCAGGTTAGATTACCTTGTAATAGCAGATTTCTTGTTGATTTTCAAACTTCTGTTTATGTTATAGACAAGTATGAGATATTTCCAGTTGTTGTGTCTTTCGGCTTTTCCCGGTTAGGGGTCGCCACAGCGGAACTCCGGTCCGCTAATGATTGGCAGTAGATTTTTACGTGCTAGATATTTCCAGTATTGTTTTAAAAAAAAATACAAAGATAAAGAATAGACATATTTATACAAGGAGAAAATCAGTCTTTACCACTTTGTTATTTTCTTTATTTATAAATTAAGAAATCAGTCATTTGTCTCTTAATTTCTTCTTCTTTTAATTTACCTTCCATCCACTATTCTTTGCTTGTCTCTTCAAGGATATAATGGACAATCCACATCTTCTGTTTGTTTTAAAATTGTATTAGTTTTTAGATATAACAATGCAGGGTTCAGATCTTTGAAAAGTTTAGTTTCATCTGAAAGGAAAATCCTTAATCTGGCAGAAAACAGTATATATACTTTTTTTGTTTTTTCTTAAGTTTTCTAATGAGAGGAAGAAATTGTTTTCTCGTAAATATTACTGCTGCAGAATAGTCATTGTCAAAATAAATGTTGCATACATCTATTTTGACTGGTGATTTAGCTCAAGCAGCCTTAAGAACAAGTTCTTTATCCTGAGAGGAAAAATATTAACAAAAATAGACCTTGAAGTGTTGTTTCTGATGCAGGAGTAACTAAGGATATATGTGCCCTCTCTATTCCGAATTAAAGTACGTCTGGTAAGTCTAAAATTTTACAGTGTCAAGAAGATAAAAAGTTAATCATATTATTACCTTCAGTTCTTTCAGGTAGCCCAAATAATCCAAATATATGAATGTTATTCCTGCGAGATCTGTTTTTGAAATCATAAATTTTGCCTTAAAAAAAAAAAGTATTTTGCTTTAACAGGAACTTGATATTATTTTCATCCTCATTCATTCTATGTCATTTAAAGAATCATTTATGCCTGATATCTGGGTCTTCTGCAGATGCAGAGTTTTTTTGATGTGTTCTATTTGTTTGGAACAGCTCTGTTTAAAATCCTCAATTTTTATGTCAAATGTATCTATATTAAGTGATAATTCTTGAATGTTAGTACCGAATGAATTTCTTTTTTAAGTACAGAATCTTGTTAATTTACCTTTGTATTAGTCCTTATAAGGCTGGATACAGTGATTAATATTTCTCAGGAAAATAATGGACTATGTAAAAAAATTCTTTGATACAATCCTTAAGCACTGCAAGGTTTATCAAAATTCACTCAATTAAGTTGTTTAGAATAGTTCAGAAATATAATTTCATGTCAGAATATATGTAGAAGCAGGAGAAAAGTGCTGCTACCCTAGTCACATCCTGGCCATGACTCCAGAAATGATTTAGATCTTGAGTGCCTATAGCTTACATTTACATACTCAGCAAATACACAAATTTTACAGGCAGTTGAATTTATAAACTTTCAAAGATCCTCACTATTTTGTCAACATATTTGGCAGTCACTAAAGAAATACTTGTGTAAGAAACCATTATGAGGACATGAGAAAATTATTCCCTTCTTTCAGAAGTGTACATAATCTGACAACTGGCCCATATACTGCTTTACAGTACACATCATGGTTATTCATTGCCCCTTGCCACTTATTTAAGGCAAGAAATGCACAAATATGGGAACTAGATCAGCCTTGCTGACAGGAGAAAACTACATAAGTTCATACTTGCTAGCATACTTTATTTAAGCAGTCAGATGGTATTTGGTGTAGCAGCATATTACAGACAAAACTTCTTACATTAGAACGAAGTCAATGTTGTTGCTAAGCCAATTCAAGCTGATCTGGAGGACTACTCTAGAACTTTCTGGGAAGCTATCTAGAGGCTGCATTCAGGCTAGCCAAATTCTTGACTTCTGTTTTGTTAATGTATTGAAAGACCACATCTTCACTGCTGACCTGCTTGACCATCCTGCTGGTTCATCTCAAACTAGTGTTTGTAGTTTCTGCCCTTTTCTGCTAGTGCTAACTTCTAGATAAACTATAGAAAATGTATAGCTATAAAACATTCTCCTTTCTTTTTACTTTTTGTTTACTTATTTGATAACTAAGTAGACTGGTAAGTCCAAAGACCCTCTTCAGCCATATCCTGCACCTGAAGGCATAGTAAAATAAGTAAAACAAAAGTGTAATCCATACCTCACATTGACAGAAAATAATTCAAATCAGCAGAAAATGAACTGCTATGAAAAAACAAAGCCAACAATGTTCATTGGAAATATAATAGAAATCTGAACATGGATACGGTGAGAAATAGTAATAATGCATCAAGAGTTCAGGTTTATATTATTAATTTATGTATGTATCTATTTATTTCAGTGGGTTAAGCGGGTAAGCAGCCAAACTCATTTCAGCAACAACCAGGGTCTATGGGGGCAATAGGAAGTAAATACATAAAACAAGGAACAACATGATGCATTGAATAACAGGACAATATTCATTGTTCTGGTGGCATAGAGTGACAAAGCAATTATTACAGCTCAGGAGACCTCCACAATGTCAGAGGGGAGCAGTAGTCAGAAATTCCAAATAAGGCTTCCTTCGTTAAAGATAAAAGTACACAAACAGCACAAAATATTCCCAATAAGTAAATATGAAAAGCAGTATAGAGAGAATATTTTAATTTCACTATTTGTTGCGAGATTAATACAGTATTTCTCTATCCATTGTCACAGAAGCAGTAACAGCAAGCATCAGCAAATAGATGTTCTTTTAATTTGTTCATAAATGAAGTCAAAGTTTCTTCCTGTTTCACTTGAGCTGGCAAGGAGTTCCACATAACAGGACCAAATTTGGAAAAATCCCTTTCACTATAGCTGTATTAAAGCAATGTTCAATCACAGTGAAAACTCCATGAAGGTCATCTCTAAGGGAGTAAGTCTGTTGTCTATTTGGAAGTTTTGTTTTCATTGTCCTTTCTGGATAATTTTGAATAGCAAATACCTATGTAGAAAAGTTGCCCTATTATTCATTGACGACCATCTGAATCCTGTTAGAAGGTCATTATTGTGGGTCCTGACTTCTTTGATTAGATCAAATGTGCATATTTTATTTTCCTTTAAATGTAAATTTTACATTTACATAGTGGAACTGGAGTGTAGTGACATTAATGGGAGACCACAGTCCAGTTTGGGGATAAGAATATTTCTAGTCAAGGTATGATGAGAAGAAAGATGAGAAATTCTGTGAAATTCTGAAATAATTTTAATTGGGCAATTGTTTTACTGTTAGAATTATCGATGTGCTTTATGAAAGATAAAATATCTTTGCTCGGTAACATTAAGAATGCATTTTATCTTTGGACCTGAGGCAAACACTATGATGCTGGACTTTTTGAGTTAACTAAAAGTTTGTTTTACAAGTCCAATCATACAGTGAGGGGAATGAATCCTGTAATATTTGCTAAAGGCCTTGAACAGTTATACTTAATTCAAAGTGTAGCAGGTCATCAGCGTGTCTAACAATGCTGAGCTCAGTTACATTGGATGCTGAGTCATTAATGAAGTATGAGAAGAGGAGTGGAGAGGACTGACAGGGGTCTCTTGTGATACTTCAGTATTAAGGATGTCCATCTCAGGCAGAGAATGTTATTATAAACAACTGGATGGTTCTACATTACAGGTACTTTTTTTAAACATTTTAACAGTATTATTGTCAAATGTTAATATATTAAGAAATCATTGTGTCATACACTACTTCAAAGGTAACTGGCATGTCAATGAAAGGGCCTTCTGTGAAAGACTATCATTTAAATTATTATTGCCAAGTTATTTGAAAGTCTAATTTAAATCACTAGTTGGAACCTAGTGGCAAATATGGTTTGCTTGCTGTTGTACAATATGGTTTCAGAAAAAAGGTTTGACACAGTGATAGCTATTCATGTATGCACTGATCTTAAAACACCAGCATGGAGAGGAGGTTTCTTGCACTAGATTTTTTTGTGAACACAAGCTGTTCATTTGAATCACTGGATTACACTGTGCTTATAAGCAAGACTGTGAGAAAGGTTTGGATGAATGTGTTGTCAGGTGGTTTTATAATTATCTGTCTGAATTGACATTTTTGGTTATTTCAAAGCATTCTGATGCAAAAATAGATTTCCTGAAAGCTGAAATTCCTCAAGGTTTAGTACTCTGACTACTTATTAATTTATGATCATATCTAGGACATCCCAAGATTTCATTTTACCCTTTTATTAGATGACTTACTTATACTGAAATCAGTGAAGATTTCCTCTGAAATGCTTAAGGACAATTACAAAAATTACAATGCTTTCACTTTGGTTGCACATGATGAGGTCACTCTGTATAATAATGAAACTGATATACTGACATTTAGCTCAATGCAATGACTTAGGGATGGTTTTGCTATTTGGGTTTATGACCTCCTTGCCATGCCACTGCCTCAACCTCTGACACATAACTACACAGATTTTTCATTAGACAACACCTTTTTAAAAAAAAAAAAATATATAATGAATTTAGTGTAGGTGAAATTCTGGGTAAATTTTAACTTTTACTATAGGCTATCCAATCTATTCAAGCCTTGATCTAGCAAAATTGTGGGTATTATCCTACTGATTCTCAGGCTAGAATATCCATCACCAGTCATAGCACATAATTCATCCTATAACAAAAAAAAAAAAAAAAAACAAAATACTCCAGACGTCATTAAAATGTTTTGCATAAATATTTTAATGACAGACCATTTTTCTCTGCAAAAAGTTAAGGGGCTGCTGGTTATAACCTATGTCTTCTAGTTCTAGTTACCCTGAGATTGAAGTTTTTTTTAATATGTCACTTCTCACTAATAAATTGTCAGTAGGAACTAATTTCTACTCTCTCTAGAGCCCAAAAGAAGGTGCATTCATGCTCATGAGACCTCACTTCAAATGTTCTGTAGGCTAAAAGGCCTTCTCTAAAGTCTCTGCAGCTACATGAAATCAGCCCCCTTTGCAAGTGAGAAAGGAAGAAACAGAGCCTAGTTAGTTTTCCTGCTAAATTAATAGATCATCTGTCTAACACTTGGTGCTCTTCAAGCTCCTAAGGTATCAGGGTTCTCAATTAATTAGAAAAAATAATTTATTCTTCATTTGAATAAGAAAAGCAATGGATCTTAAAATGTTTGCTTTACATTCTTTCAGATCCATAGCATACATATTCAAATAACTTTAATAGTGGTTCTTTGTCAATAACTTCTGATTCGTATACTATACTAATTATTGTGCACTGTAGGTTTCATGATAGAAGGGTTATTTTAGCTCATAACCATAATTAACAGCAGTAAATAAAATTATGTTCCTTCCACTATGTTGCTTTATCGAGTTCATCTCCCCCAAGAAGACACTTCTTAGATTGTGGAGAAAGTTTTACAGCTAGTTCTAGCTCAGCTGTTAGAAATGCATCCTCACAGAATTACTGGAAAAAAGCTCTGCATACCAACAGAAAGAAAGTCACCCTACCTTTCTTTCATCTTTAAATTTAGGTGATAATATTTACAGCTTCATTTACTAATAATTTTTCCTTGTCTAGCACAGCAACAGTTATGCCACTCCACAAAGGGGGAGCCACCACTGATCCTGGGAACTATTGCCCTATTAGCCTGACGAGCCTCGTCTACAAGGCTATGGAACGTATCATCATGGAATTCATAAACAAAGACATTGGTAACCTCCAAACTCTGCACCCCACCCAGTTCGGGTTTGTGCAGATCTTGCCTCCTGAACCTGGTCGACTTCTTTGAGCCAGTCACCAAAGCTGTAGACAATGGTAAGGTGGTTGACACAGCCTATCTTGACCTTGCCAAGGCTTTCGACACCATCCCCCATTCTGGAATTATAGCTAAACTCACTAAACTAGGTATAAATCCCTATGTCACAAGATGGGTTGCTAATTGGCTCACTGACAGAACCCATACTGTAAAAGTTGCAGACTCCAAATCTGACTTCAAACCACCGACAAGTGGAGTACCACAGAATTCAGTCCTGGGACCTCTCCTGTTTGGTATCTGCTTCTCTGAAGTACATGATAACACAGAAGGCCTCTGGCTAATGAAGTTCACAGATGACTGCAAACTAGGAGCTATAGTCAAGTCCCCAAATGATGTGGACATCCTACAGCAGGACCTCACTGAGACAGATGCCTGGTGTCAGAGCCATGGCCTCAAGCTCAGTGCCAAAAGGTGCACTGTTATCCCCTTTGGTAAAACCTCTGTGCCCATGAACTACCACATAGGCAACAGTCTTCTCAACACTGAATGTGTGATGAGATCTTGGGACCCAGGCGGACAGTAGTCTCTCCTTTAATAATCACATTGCCACAGTAGTCAGGAAATCCTTCTACATAGCACACCTCCTCAAAAAAGGGTTCTCATTTAGGAAAAAAGAGGTCATTGTTCCCCTCTACTCAACACTCATTAGACCCATTATAGAGCACAACGCCCCTTTTGGAATGTACCTCACAAGACATCTGCAACAGCTGGAAAGGCCACAGAAGTACCTCACAAAGAGAATTACTGGCCTCAAACAGATGCCCTACACTGATCGTCTCAAAAAACTCCAGCTTTACTCTGTAGCATATCTCCTACTCCGAGGTGATCTCTGCCTAACATATAAAGCTATGTCAAACTCAGAGCTGTTGGACATGCTACACCTAAAGAAATCCCAATCCCTCCATGCTACACGCTCTAGGGACCTAAACCTTGTCACCGCAATAAACAGGACATGCTGGAGGGATAGATTCCTGTCCCAGAGACTTCCCATACTCTGGAACACGCTACACATCTATGTCAAGCAAAGTTCCTCATTAACACTCTTCAAGAAAAATCTTGATGAGTGGATGGGAAATAGGAAATACACCCTGGGGATCACTTCTGTGGCTCTGCTCGACAGGGGCACAGGAAATTAACTTTCTTGGGTTGGCATAAGCCAGGGAACTTTGTTGGCTAGGCTTACTTAGGCCCTTGGGCCGATAGCCTAGTATCTACCTATGAACCTATTTGTTGCCGATATTACATTTCTAATAGTTTTGGACATGATTGGCTGTTTTTTTTTTTTTATTAATTTAATTATTTTGACTATTTAAGAGTGTGATTAATGAATGAATATTGATTCCTTGAAGGCAAGTTGGCCGAGGTGCTAGACCGCATATTTGTTGTGTAACTGAGTAAAGGATTGGGACTTTACTGGCATTGTTGCTGTTTTATGTCCTTGCATTTTTGTTTTCACATTGTGATATTGTAATAGTTTTTCTCTCTAGTCTCTTGAGTATATATTAAGCTGGACTAACATGGTTATTATGCTGGAAACATATATGTATATTTTAGAGTGCAGAATTAATGTTACTAATTGATTTGACTTGTTTAACTCATGATGTAACATTGCATGACTAGTAGGAGCTCTTCTTTCTGGTTCTACACTCTAGAATGCTAACTGTGGCTACCCGGGCTACCTAGTTAACAAAATAATATACCAAAGAGTAGAAAGTACAACAAAATGAGACAAATGCAGTGGTCAAATTCCTTCATAGATTTTTTTTACTGTTATTGACTTTCAGCATGAGGTATAAGTAATGAAGAAGACATGATGCCAAGGCTATCCTTGTTCCCATTTCAAGGCATTTGGCAGGTGACTGCATACATAATGCAATCTGGCTGACAGCCAGACAAAAAAATCAAGACCTGCAATAATAATAACTCCACCAATGTGCTGCCCATATGTAAAACAATTTAATATGTTCTGAATTTTAGACAAATAGTTCCTGATTAACTGTCACAGTACAGCTAGCAAGGGAAGTACAAATGTATATACATAAGGAAGATATAGAGGTATACCAAGTCTGTACCATTTATAGTTAAGATAATACAGTTCATTTTCTGAAGACATAGAAGGTTAACTATCAGCAAATATATGCCAGTGTAAAATCAACTTGTATACATGAGAATCAGAAGACAAAAAAGTGTATGCAAACAAATCAGCGATTCAACTGAAATTCTCATACATTACTTCATGTAGTTCATAGAATAATTCAGCCTATTATTAGCAGAAACAACCTATTTAAAGCATATAAAGTCCTGCTTGTAAAAGATACTAAGACGTTAAGTAGTAAATGGTGATTCAAGGTCAGAGGCAGAGGTAATCTATGTAAAACAGCTACCAGTGGCAGAAATAGAAAGGAAGACAGAGAAGTGGAAGGAAAGGACGAGTATAGCAGGAAACTAAAATATGCAGAAAGAAAACAGAACATACTGTGGTAAGGAAGAGAAATTAAGCTACAGCATTCAGAGGGCAGAACAGCGGGGTTTTAAGAAGTGATGAAAAAAGCATGATCTAATGCTACAATAGTGAAACAAAGTGGGCAATAGGAGTGGTAAGAATGACTCAGAATTTGAATAATTGTAAGGCAGTATGTAAACAGTTAAAATAATCCTGGGTGATAGTGTTCATCATGTAACTAGACAAGGACAGACTCAATTGTGAAATGTAATTAGAGAATTTGGCTATATTTTATGTAACATGGTGTTTACTGTTGCAAGGAGAGCTGTTACCCTGGTTAGATACAACTGTTCCATAGCATAAAGGGAAAAATCCTTAACTATATCCCAGGGAATCTGAGACTGATTAGCATCTCAGGCCTTGGAAGAGCTGGAGAGGAGATGATAGCAGCAAATGTCAATCCCAGTCAGCCAACTGATGTCGTGTAGTTGAAGACATGACTATTGACAGTGGCTATAAGACTAAAGGACATTGTGTGTTTGGTAATTCCAAGATGGCGACTGTAACATGTATGGCAAGCTACATGATCAGTTCTCACCCAAGTGGTGAAGGAAGACTGCAAGGAATGGATGGTTACCACACAGCACAGGCCAAAATAAGGACAATTTATTTATTTATTTATTTATTTCAGTTTGATTACCGGGGAGGTCCACTGGGCTTGGGGGCCCGTTTTCAGTGGAGGCCCGGGGAGAAAAGCTCCACAGAAACAATAATTTTAATCATAAGAAAGAGTCAGACACAGATAACATTACAATTAACAGGTGGCTACAAAATAGTCTACAATACCAATATCAGATTGCTAAATTAGCAAAAAGTATTAACAATTTCAGTTAAGTTCAGCAGGAAAAGATTGGCATATTGTATAAAAAGCAAAGAAAAAGCAAAAAAAAAAAAATTAAAACATTAAAAACATCCTTAACTATATCCCAGTGAATCTGAGCCAAATCATTACATCTGTTAGATACAGGAGGTACACAGGCCAGATTAATAATGGATAAATGTTGAATGCGAGAGGGTTTGTACCACCTTAGAATTTTACAGAGAGAAAAAAATGTACTTCAGAACTGTAATCTTTATTTTTAACATCCTGATTTCAGGTGAGACAACACTAGATGATGCTTAAATTACAGTTTCCTGCATTTACAGCCACACAGTTGTGGGCTGTGGAGTGTGAAAGCATAAGGTAGAATGCCCTTTAGGAAGCCCGACTACCACTGTTCTGTGTTTAAATTTACAAGTATACATGCATTCACTGAGGTCTTGTTTAAAACTCTGAAGGAAGTGGAATGGTTTCACTGCAAAGGGGTTTATTTCAAATGTAAAAAAGTTAAAGTTTTGCTACTCTTTACTGAGAGCTTAAGAATGACCTCATTCATAAAAGGATGAGCCCTTAATCTGGTTTGCTCCAGAATCTGTCATTACCCAGGAAGCAAGGCAGATATTCTACTCTTCCAAAAACAATGAAAAGGGGCAGACCTTTGTCACTATTGCAGTGGTTTCCAGTTCCTTCAGTTGTCCTATTGAGGAATCGTTCTGCAATCTGTAGCTGAGTTGTGTACTTTTTCATGAGCGTAGATGGTGGACAAAGACTGCAAAAATGAGGTGTACAGGCTTATGGCCTCTCTGGAGTGATCTGTGATGCCCTTCAGTTTTATGTGGGTCACACTGATGTCTTTTTAACTCTGTAGTGACCTGCTGGTTAAAAGCAATACTCAGATATAATTGCACCAGCACTTTTTATGGCATTCAGGTTATTATGTTTCACATGTACAAGAGATGTTTGCATGTATGTATGTGGAGGGGGCTGTGTGTGTAAATGCTAGCCTTGCTTTGTTTATTATGCTACCATCCTTTTCCTGGCCTCATAGCCGGCCTTAGGCATAGGCCAACTAGGCGGCCGCCTAGGGCACTGCTCTAGCAGGGGCGCTTTTCCAGTATTTATTTGGTGTTGGTAGACCAGGATAGGGGGCACCAGGTGGTGTGGTGGGGGCACCATGGAGCCCTTTTGCCTAGGGCACCAGTTGACCTAAGGCCGCTCCTGCCTGGCCTCATGTGTTTTTTTGTTGAACTGTGTGCTTTTGATGGTTTTAGTTGTTTAGATGTACTCTGACTATATCTCCATCACTGTTAACTGTAGTAATATTGACTCTGCTAGTAACACAAACTTGATACCTGCCTAATTTAACCACTTCTTGAAGATATAGTGTTTAGTTTATTTTTTAATTGTTACTAATGTCCTACTGTTTTTCTCTTTCAACTGTTTTTTCTTGTTCTCCAGCTTTCCTGCCCTGAGTCTCCCCCCTGTGGCTTCGCCTGGGTTGATACCCTGACACAATTAAAGCAGTACACCCAAGTGCTCAAGCAATTATTATACTCTGCTGCCGCAACCCCCTTTTGTGGGAAGTGTATTCAAGAGTCTCTCAGAAGACCTAGAAAGTATGTGTATCTGCTGCTAATTAATAAATTACTGTATTCTTAAACCCTGCTAGCTGTTGTAGTATTCTCCCTGCCAGGAAAGCCAGCAGCCTAACCCCCTTATCTCTATCTACCTTTGCTACAAATCTCATTTCAGTTCCCCGAGTTACTCTAGCTCCCTTCTTCCCCTAGTCTACTTTAGCCCAAATATTTGCCCTGGTGAGCTAAGTACAGTTCTGAGTGCAGTCCTGAAATTCTCTACTTAACTAGACTTCAACTCTCTCCATTTGTTCCACACTTCCAACGTTTCTGTTTCCCACTCTCCCCCCTAATACCTTGCAGCCCACTCCTCCTACTTTATCCAGATCCTACTTACCCCTCTATTACTTACCCCTTATAGCCTCTGCTCCACTGATAACTTCTTGCTCCTCTCCTGCCCTCCTGGGGTCTTCCCGCTCCGTTCGCCCTACGGGCTCACTCCGCTCCCCTACCCTGCCCCCAATTCTCACCCGCCCCCAGCACCTCTACCTTTATACCTCCCATGCACCCTCCCATGCATAATAATTAACCTATCAGAGTCCTTCCCTCATTATCCCTCCTACTCATACTCCTCCCACCCCACTATACCTCGCTCCACCATCTAACCTACCATAGTTCTTCTACTTCTCCCCCTCCCACTCTTTTTTTTTTCTTTTCACTCCACTACAGTTTCTCTTCCCTACACAAATTTCTCCCTTACTCTCCCCATCAAATACATTCAACCCTATCCTTTTCCTAAGATCCCATCCTCATCATTTTCCTTTTACTTCTCTTTGCCTACTCAACTCCATTATACCTATCTCTTCCCCCTCTGCCTACCAAACATGCCTTCCAAAATAATTCACAATACCTATGTCCCATCATTACTATTTGTATTTCTCATTCCCCTATATTTTGCTACTACCTACTCTCACAAAATACCCTTTTCCCTAACACCTACACAAACTAACCCTTGGACTCACTCACAACTTTCTCTACCCACCCATTACAACAACATATCATCCTCTCTTTTTCCCCCCAAAACACTATACCTTTTCCATCCCAAATGCCTCACCGTACCACACACTCCCACTCTAAAAATACTCCCTCCCTCTTACAGCCTCCTACTTCTCAAACACAAAAGACTAAGAGTTACTTCCACTAATAACCTTGTCTTATGTGGTGATATTCACCCAAACCCTGGCCCCTGCCTCACCACCAACAACTCCTCCCCAATCCCCTTTTCTCCCTCTGGTTCCTCTACCACTTCCTCTCCTAACCCCCTCAAACTTTTCTCTATCAATGCTCAGAGCCTAAATAACAAAATCCACCATCTTCATGCTTGGATTTGCCACAACCAACCTGACATCTTAGCCATCTCTGAAACCTGGCTAAAACCCCACATCACCGACTCTGAAATCTTACCTCCTGGGTTCCAAATCCTCAGAACTGACCGATCAAATAAAAAAGGTGGAGGCTCTGCAATAATTTACTCTAACCTCCTCTCCCTCATCCCTCTACAAATTCCAACTCCTGAATTCAAAAACACTGAACTTACATCCAGCCTCCTTCGACTAAATAAACATAAGAACATCTGCATTATCTCCCTTTATATATCTCCAGGTGACAACATAACAACCTTGGAAAATATTCTTTACTGGGCCTCAACTGAAATCAAATTTGAAACCTACATTCTAGGCGACGTTAACATTGACTGGAATAATATCAACTCTCCCTCCCCCTCCCAATTCATCAACCTCTGTAACTTCACCCAAGTTATCCACTCAACCACCCGACCTAACAAAGTAAATCCCCCAGGATCTACCATTGACTGGATCCTTGTGTCTCATCCAAACAAAATATCTCTTTCTGGCACCATCCCTGACACCTTCAGTGACCATCTCCCTACTTTCATACACCGCTCCACTAACTCTACTCAATATCTACACCACTACATTCACACTCGTAATCTTAGCAGCTTCAACCCCACTATCTTCTCAAACATTCTTAAACATACCAACTGGCAGACCCTAAATACACTTCCCCTAGACAAAGCAGTAGAACACTTTAACTCTACCTTCCTAAACACCCTTAACTCCCTAGCTCCTCCACGAAACAAACGAGTCAAATCTAACTCTGCCCCCTGGCTATCCAAGGAAACAAAACAAGTCATGCACCAAAGGGACAAATCTTGGAAAATATACCAAAAAAATAAAATCCCTGCTTCCCTGCTCCAATACAAACAACTCCGCAACCTAGCAAAAACTAATCTCCCAGGACAAAAAACTACTACTTTAAACTACAGTCCAACCATAATAAGAACCCCAAACAGTTCTGGAATTCAGTTAATTCCCTTCTCCATCCTGGATCCAGGAATAACCCTTGCCCAGACCCTAGTAAAACTGACTCAGAACTAAGCTCTCTCTTCAACAAATTCTTTACAGAATCTATAGCCAATCTTACTAAATCCTTCCCTAACAATAATACATCCAACTCTCCTTCCTCTGCTCCCAACAACCCCTCTAACTGTCATCCCAGTTTCCAGCTGAAACCTGTATCTACTATATTCATAAAAAAACTCTTATCTAAACTAAAGCCATGCTCTAATGCCCCTGACAACATCCCCTCCTCTTTCCTTAAATGTGCTGCCGAAGGTATTGCTCTCCCTATCAGCATATTAATCAACAGATCTCTAAAAGAGTCTTATGTCCCTTTGCTTTGGAGATCTGCTTACATTCTCCCACTTCATAAAGGAGGCAAAACACAAATATCTCCAACTTCGCCCTATCGCCTACTCTCACCTTTATCTAAAATACTAGAAAAATCGTCCACCACCAACTCATGCCTTTCTTAACCCATAACCACCTCCTAACACCCACCCAACATGGATTCCGCCCTGGACACAGCACCATTACTGCCTTACTATCCTTCTTAGAAACAGTCAATCAAGCCAGGGATTCTGGGTTACTAGTTTCCACGGTACTGCTAGATCTGTCAAAAGCCTTCGACACCATCTCTCACAAACACCTTCTCTTTCATCTATCAAACCTTTATCTCTCCCCTGACACTCTATCCTGGTTCTCTAGCTACTTATCAGACAGATCCCAAGCTGTCAAATGGAACAACTCTACCTCCTCATTCTTACCTACTCCCACTGGAGTTCCCCAGGGGTCCATCCTTGGACCTATGCTTTTCAACATCTTCATAAATAACCTTCACTCTGCCATCCCAGACACAACAGTCATCCAATACGCTGATGATTCTACCTTAGTCTGCACCGCCCACAATATCCCGAACTACTGACAAAACCCAAATAGCTTTTTCCACTACAGAGAACTGGATGCACCAAAATCATCTCTCTCTCAACTCTAATAAATCCAAAATTCTTCTCTTCACTCCCTCAAGGGCTTGCACATTTGATAAAACAGCATTCAAAATCATAAGCCAAACCATGTCACCCATAGAGGTGGTCCCATCTGCAAAACTCCTTGGTATCACTATAGACGAGCAACTCAAATTTGATAGCCACATTCAACAAAACATAAAGAAAACCCACCAAAAGCTAGGCATGCTCTACTAAAACAACTGCTTTCTCTCCAACTCCGCTAGGCATTCCTTAGCTTTTACCTATCTTCTGCCATCTCTACTATATGGAGCCCCTCTCCTTACTAACCTGTCTTCTTCCATCTCCACCAAACTCGAAATCTGCTATAACAAAATCTCTAAATTTGCTACCAAATCTAAATCCTCTTCTCATCATTGTCTTTCCTACAAACTCTGAACTGGCTAGAACTCCTAACTACCTAGAATACCTCCAACTAACCACTGCTCACAAATTAATATTCTACCCTGATAAATGCCCAGCCCTAGAAAACATCCTTCCACCATACACCCCAAACAGATCTCTAAGATCTGAACACCAAAATTTAATCGCCATCCACAAACCCAATCGCCCTGCTGGACAACTCCTTCTCTCCTACTCTCTTGGCAGGAAATGGAACTCTCTCCCTTCTACTCTTAGAAAAACATCTAACAATGAAGCCTTCAAAGCCCAACTTTTCTCTTACTTGTCCACTAAACATAAGTGTACCTGCTTACATCCTACTTAAATTTAAATAAATTCCCCTTGAATCCCTCTATATCCTTTCTCTCTACTCTACCCTAATTCTCTTTTTTCCTCTCTCCTCTTTTTTCTCTCAATCACAGCTTGATCAAACCTTAACCTACTCTCAGTCTATGTACCTTCTCTCTCTCTTCTCCTCATATGTAAATATTGTAAATAGCATGTAACCTTAGACCTTCTTCTCATACAGTTTTAACCTGCTACTCAAAGGAAACTACTAAATCTATTATCTACCTTCCTGAATGATGATTTTGAAGTATACTGTGTGTTTTTTGCTTTTTTTACTAATCTGTATCAATGTAATGTAATTTCAAATGTATGTATTTTATTACTACCTTTTACACCATGTAACTAAGATTGTATTTGCTTTGCTTTTGGAGCTTTTCTCCCCGGGCCTCCACTGAAAATGGGTACGTTCTGGCCCAGTGGACTTCCCCGGTAATCAAACTGGAAATAAAATAAATAATAAAAATGTAACATGCCTGTTCTTTCTTTTTTTTTTAATTTCTCCAAATCGTTTAGGTTTCTAATAGTATGATAGGAATGGACCCCATTCCTAATTCAAAGTACAATTAAAGTTCATGAAATTAGTATTGTTTCAGTCTTTGCTGTCAGCCAAAAATGCTCTTCGTAGCACTTACAATGTGCCCAGTAATGACTCCTCCCGCAATTCATATGGGGTTACATGGGTTGGTAACATATCTAAATATGACTGTCGATTCTTTTTTATAAGACCCATTGCTCCAACTACTATCGGAACTGTCTGGGTATCTTTCTTCCACATTGCTCTTGTTTCTGCCTGCAGATCCTGATATTTTATGACTTTGTGTTTCTCCGTACGCAAGACACTGTAGTCACTAGGTGTAGCAAATTCAATGATCAATTATACTTTTGTCTTCTTTTCTTGGACCACTATATCCAGTTTTCTAGCATCTATCTTTTGAACTGTTGGTAATAGGTGATCCCATGTGGTATAAACTTCATAATTTTCTATAATGCTTTGTGGCTCATGTTTCCAGTGTTTTTCAGCCACTTCAGTACCATAATGTTTGCACAATCCCCAGTGCAACAGTCTTGCCACATTATTATGCCTTTCAGTATACAGTCCTTCTGCCATTAATATGTCACAGCCAGCAACGAGGTGTGTGACAGTTTCCGATTCGGTTTAACATTTCTCCCACATGATCAATGGACTTTGTAAACCAGCATGTATGTACCCCACTATCTTGGGCTGCTAATATTAACCTTTCATTTCTTGATGTGAATTCACCTCTCCTTAACCATTCCTGTGTTCGTTCCTGATCAACATGAGGCTCTTCCAGAAGTTTTCTATACTTGCAACTATATTTATGCTTTTTCCACATTTCTTGTCTTCTCATCTGGTCCTTCACCTTATATTATTTTTTTTTTTGTTTTTTGGCATATTCAGTTGCTGCCTGATTTTTATCTACTTCTGGTTTGATTTCCATCCCTGCTTGATGCCGATATGCTTCTGCTAAATTAAGCATAGAAATCATTTTAGATTTATTTTCCTCATGTTTCAAAACTTTCACTACATTTGGGTCTTGTGAGGTCAGCAGATACGTTTGGACTCCCACGATTACAGATCTATACACGTAATCAATTTCAAAGAGGCCCATCCCTCTTTTGGAACGGGGAATATATAATATTGGTATACACTGATTTCTGTAAATCATTTGGTGAGTATGAAGCATCCTTCTTGTTTTCCTATCTAATCGATCCAACACGTTTTGGGGCCAGTGAGTCACTCCATAACTGTAAGTTAGGACAGGAAGAGCAAATTGGTTTATAGCTCGGATTTTGTTTCTAGATATCAACACTGTTTTTAGAATTAATTTAAGTCTTCTAAAGTATTCCTTGCTAAGTTTTATTCACATTTGTTCATGTTTTATTGTTGATCCTTCATCAATTCCCAGTTCTGTTCTTTCAGTGTGGCTTTCCAATGGTTGCTTAAACACAAAGATGGAGTTTGAGATATGAATAGAGAGACTAAATATTTAGAGGTTTCAATAAAATCATCAGCACGTATGTCAGCAAAGCTTACTGCAAAAAATAATTACATCCTTGTCAACAGAAGCTTCACCTGATGTGAAGTGCACAACAGGCCAGTATATTTGTCATGAGAGAAGATGGTGGACACAGACTGTTACACTTATCAAGTCCTTGTTGTAAAGCAATCTTGAGAAATCTTGAGTGTAAGACAGATGCCACAAGACTGAGTCTTTTACACACTGAACTAGTTTGGCTCCACTAATATTTGGACATGTTGGTTGAAGCACCTTGTGGAGCACTGAGGGGGGTAAGCAGAGCTGAAGAAATATATTAATCCTAATGATCAATATCATCCATGTTGGATCATGTACTTAGTAAACAGTTGCTAGTTTTCTGTGCATTGTTATATACAGTTCCAGGGCTGTAAAGATATGTGCACATTTAGATGGAGTCACTGGCATAGCTCAGTAGTTCATATTCTTACTAATCTCCACTCTGCTACAAGGCGTGACACTTGTTCCCACAAGTCTTGATGGCACATTTATTATCACAGTGAAATACATTAAGGGGGGTGGGGGTTGGTTTATGTAGATGGCAGAAGTGCCTTTTTGAGATTCTGTGTATGTCAGAAAATCCACTTATTCGAACCCAGCATAACCAGTAGATCTAGGCATGCACCTGGCCTGAAGTATCATAGGTTCATAGCTTTATAGCCTAGCCAAAAAGGTTCCCTGGCTTTTGCCACCCAAGAAAATTATTTTCCTGTGTCCCTGTCAAGCAGTGCTGCAGAAGTGACCCCGGGGTGAATTTTCTATTTCCCATCCAGTCGTCAAGATTTTTCTTAAAGAGGGCCAATGAGGAACTTTGCATGACATGAATGGGTAGCTTGTTCCAGAGTATGGGAAGTCGCTGGGACAGGAATCTATCCCTCCAGCATGTTCTGCTTATCGTGGTGACAAGGTTTAGGTCCCCAGAGCATGTGGTTCAGAGAGACTGAGATTTCTTTAAGTGTAGCATGTCCAACAGCTCTGGGTTTGGCATAGCATTGTATGTTAGGCAGAGATCGCCTCTGAGTAGACGAAATGCGATGGAGTAGAGCTGAAGTTTTTTGAGACGGTCTGTGTATGGCATCTGTTTGAGGCTGGTAATCCTCTTAGTGAGTTATTTCTGTGGCCTTTCCAATTGTTATAGGTGTCTTGTGAGATACATGTCAAATGGGGCATTGTACTCTAAAATGGGTCTGATGAGGGATGAGTAGAGAGGAACAATGACCTCCTTTTTTCTAGAGAAGAACCCTTTTGTGATGAGGTGTGCCATGTGGTAGGATTTCCTGACTACTGTGGCGATGTGGTTATCAAAGGAGAGACTACTGTCTACCTATGTCCAGAGGTCTCTTATCACACTTTCAGTGTTTAGAGAGCTACTGCCTATGTGGTAGTTCATTGGCACCGAGTTTTTCCCAAAGGGGATGACAATGCACTTCTTGGCATTGAGCTAGAGGCCATGACTTTGACACCAAGCATCTGTCTTTGTGAGGCACTTTTGTAGAATGTCTACATCATTAGGTGATCCTATTATGGTTCCCAGTTTGCAGTCATCTGTGAACTTTGTTAGCCAAAGACCTTCTGTGTTGGCCTGCACTTTAGAAAAGTAGATGCTGAACAGGAGAGGACCCAGGACTGAACCCTGTGGTACTCCACTCATCACTGGTTTGAAGTCAAACTTGAAGTCAGCTACTTTTAATGTGTGGGTTCTGTCAGTGAGCCAGTTGGCCACCCATCTTGTGACATAGGGATTTATGCCCGGTTTAGTGAGTTTATCTATAATTCCAGACTGGGGATGGTATCAAAAGCCTTGGCGAGGTCAAGACAGGCTGTGTGCACTACCTTGCCCTCATCTACAGCTCTAGTGACTGCTTCATAGAAGTCAGTCAGGCTTAGTAGACATGATCTACCTTTTACAAACCCAAAATGAGTGGGGTCCAGGGTTTGGAGGTTACCTATGTCTTTGTTTATAAGCTCCAAGATGATACATTCCATGGCCTTGCAGACCAGGCTCATTAGGCTAATGGGGCGGTAGTTTCTGGGGTCCGTGGTGGCACCCCCTTTATGGAGTGGGATAACCGTCGCTGTGTGCCATTCAGTAGGCACATAGCCTGAGGTGAGACTATGATTGAACATGGTACTTAGGTGGGGTGACAGTTCATTCTGTAGTTTGTGCAGTATGCAGCCTAGAATGTTGTCTGGTCCCATGGATGCAGTGTTCTTGGCTTTGGAGAGTGTGGTCTTTACTTATTCATCTGTGATTACAGGGGCTTTGCATTCTTCTGGTATTAAGATGGGCCCTTTGGAGAGTGACAGGGGGGTAAAGTTAGCACTGAACCTATCTGCCAGGATGTTGGCAATATCAGTTGGTTCTGTATTTTACTGCCATTGTGCTGCAGCTCAGAGCAGATCTGAGTGTTGCCATTGAGATTCTTGACATGCTTTGTGGTTGTCTTTGGAATCAGTGGTGATTTTATTTTCATAACTAGCTTTGGAGGATTTTATGGGGGATTCCAGCTTCTTGCTGAAGCTGACCAGGGAGTTCCTCCAATCTTGGGATTTTACTCTTTTTTTGCAACAGCTTCTTCCTTCTGTTGTAGAGTTTGTTTATGGCAGGGGATCACCAGATTGGCTTCCTTTTTTTGGCGGATAACATCTTGGTTCTGTTGGGGATGGCACAATCCATGCACTCGTGTATGTGCTTATACAGTGCATTTGTGTAAGATTCAGCAGTCGTACCTCTATTTTCCATCTGCATGGGTGTTGAGAAGTTTGCCATGTCTGTCTTAAGAAGTATGAAGTTGGCTTTGGAGTAGTTTTGATGGTGGTTTCCTTAATAGGGGGTGGGGGTGGGATATGTATGTATAGGGTGATTAGCTTGTGGTCAGATCTGACCAGCGAGGAGTTGACCTCTGGCATGGAACACCGGTTACCCATATTAGTAATGACCAGGTCCAGGATATTGCTGCCCCTGGTGGGGGTTTGGACAAGCTGATCCAAGGCGTTGGAATTTATGAATTCCAAAAAACGTTAAGTGAATGAGTTGGTACATGAGTAGTTTTCCCAGTTGATGGTGGGGTAGTTGAAATCTCCCATAATTAAGGTATTGGGGTGTACCTTAACATTTTCCAGTATCTTAAGAAATGAAGAGTGGGAATCCTGGGGCATGGTGGGGGATCTGTAACAAGCTACAACCTGGATTGTAGTCTTGCCCAGTGTTAGTTGCACTTGGATAATTTCAGATGCATTATGTTGAGCAACTAGCCTGGAGGTGTGGATATCCGTAATGAATATGGACACGCCTCCGCCTTTAGTGTTTTGGTCCAGGTTAGGTGTCCGAAAGGTGTGGTATGAATTATAGCCTGGTAATGCAGGGGTGCTCTCTGGAGCCTTGAACCAGGTCTCTGTCACTGCACAGATGTTGATGTTCTCCATTTTAAGGAGTGCCTCGAGTGAGTGCATTTTCAGGATTAGACTGCTAACACTGAGTAGCATTACCCTCAGAGTTTGCTTGCTTGTACCTGTTACGGTGGTGAATTTAGCATTTGAATCTTGCCTAAAAAGGCACTATAGGGGTGGCAAAAGCCTTAGCCAGTATCTGGAATCCCAGGGGCGACAGGTGCAGGCCATCTCTGGCAAAGCATCGTGGTCTGTTGACCATGTTGTCCCAGGCAGACAGATACTGGATCCCCTTAGAATGACACCAGAAGCTTAGCCAATTGTTGAAGTCAATCATTTTGTCCTTGTACTATGGTATTATTTTGGGCGATGGCAGGATACTACTCAGGGCTAGGGTCATACCCTCCTGAGCTACAAGATCCGAGAGCTCCTCCATGTCTCTTTTCATGTAGTACAGCGAGGTACATATCAGGTCATTCACACCAACATGGACAATGACAGAGTTATGTGGCAGATCCTGGCACCTGACAGTCAGCTGACAGTAACTTTCTCCTTGCTTAGCCTTGTGAGTGGGACAACAGTGTGCCTGACTATAGAGTCACCTATGACTAGTGTGTTGGGTCGTTGTTTGCCTTATGGGCTGAGGTTGAGTGGCACAATGATTTTTGGGCTATGTGTTATTTGGGTAGTGTTTGGGAATGGTGGTTGTCTGCGTTTCAGCCTGGGAGTTCTCTGTTGCTTGGGCAGATTTTTATTGACAGCCTCTGTGAATGTGGGTGTGTGCTTTGTGTTTCTATGTGTGGATTTTGGTAGTGTGGATTTTGAAGGACTATGTGTTGAGTGTGGTGTGGTGCAAGTGTTACCCTTCTCCTCTTGACTGTCTTGTCCAGTCTTGGCTGGAGAGAGCTTGGCTTCCAGTTTGGCTATATAAGTGCATTTCTCACAGGTTGTAGTGTTGGGTGGTAGGAGGAGAGGGTTGTCAGTGTACATGAGGCAATTGCTATATTACTCCAAGATGCCCAGATTCATCAGGTGGACAGGAGAAAACACCAGGAGCTGACCCATGGACATGCCTGGATAGGTGCTTATTAATTTAAGTACTAAGAACTGTTTTCCTCTTGACAAGTGAGGAAAATCAAGTGCTGTAGTAATTTGTAGTTTATTTAGTGCTTACAACGAGTTCTGAGCAAGTGCTGAGCACAAGGAAACAGTGTTGAGTGCTGAAACTAAAAAAATGGCTAGTTCTAGCTAAAACTAGCTACTTTTAGCACCAATCCCAAGACGAGAAGCAGGCCATGGCCTGTTTGTTGATCTACAGACTTGTCTTAGATGATGCAAGGGTTAGCAGGCTTGTAGCCTTTTTCTGGTAGATGCCTTGAATAGCAACCAGACCAATCAGGTATGTTAAGCACAGACACTCACTCTCCAACCAGAAGGAGTCAGGAATAATGCAGTATATTCAGATTTATTTTCAGTAACAAATTTAAGCATATTCTAGATATTACTCAGCTACATGATACAGAGGGATAAAGCCCTGACTGTGGGCCATTTTGCAAGTATTCATGTAGTAGCCCTGATACTGGAAAAGCTGATGATGGGATAAAGAGGACTGATGAAGCAAAACCTGCTTGGGAACTGTAGGGAGGGTCAATTAAAGTATAGGCAGACCTTAGTCATATATAGTGGTGGTAATACTCACCTTAGTCAGATATAGTGGTGGTAATACCCACTTTAGTCAAATATAGAAGTGGTAATACCACAGATGTGATGAGATGGATGATGGCCGAGTTAGTGCGTCAGACACTTAGGAACATGCCTCCATATCCGTAGTGAAGGCTGCTTTGTAGTACATTTGCCATTATACACCAACCTAGATGATATACCAACATTTTTCATGTCAAGAGTATTTTAGGGTAACACACCAGAACAGCTTAAATGATTGTTTTCACCAACACAGCCTTTTGCATTTTCCTATTTAGATTTAATGAAATATTTGAACCTAAACTTTTCCAGCTGATTTCTGATGGCTGTGCAAGGTAATGATTGTAGTAGCAAGGGTAGTAGCTCTGCTGTAAATATCCAGATGTACTACTATGTTTTGTAATCACTGTACTGACTACTAACTATAAGGTAGTAGCCCTTGTATCAAGAAACCTGCTAGGAGTGTGCTTCTTCCAACGTGCAGTCACCGTCTTACTTTAGTACCATGATTGTTCGCTTCTGGCCAATAGGGCCTCCTAGCAGTTTTCAGACTTTCCATTATCTCGCACAGACGTTTTGGTGTACACTGCAGTCACTATGCAGAAATGTGTACCTAATGAATAACTGCGACTCAGTGGGGTCTGCAAGATATATAGATTCAAAATAAATATTTGAAAGTTTTCGCTTTACCAACATTGCTGCTATTTTGCTTCTGTTCTTACAGGCAATGTAACTGTAACTGGGCAGAGAGAGCTCTAGTATAATATAAAAACAATAGTAGGGCAATAATCAGAACTGACACAGGAATTGCTTCAGCCAGCGTGATTACTGCAACTTAAAGAAAAAGCTAGCACCAGCATTAATTGAAAAATGATGACACAGTTCTCTTGGGGGCATACAATGTTTATAACAAATGTAAAATATATAGAAACTGTTAGCTACTGCATGTTTACCAAACTCCAAGAGGTTGAAAATAGCACATCAGATCGCATATTTGTATTGGAAACTTACTTCATAGCAGTCAGTGAGCCATTAAGCCTTCTTTTTCAGTGCCCATGACAGTAAATAAAAAGAATAATTCACAGAATACCTATACTTCTACAGATGCACCTCTATACAAAGATAATAACTTTTAGAAAAATAAAATACAGACAGAACCTTGAAAAATTAAGGGCAGTGACGTGCTTGGTAAAATGCTGCATAGGCTAGGAAATCAGGATTTATAGCTGGCAGGCTTTCACTGCTAAATATGGGTGGTGTATTTACTTGGTGATTTAAAACCTTATCTCAAGGAGAAAGCTATAAGAATTCACAATAAATCAGAGCATAAACCATTCACTACCCACTACTTTACTGTCATCTCTTTCCTTCTTGGGTGCTGCAGATGGCTTTACTCTAGTTTAAAAAAGAATAACAGTTTTGATGATACAAGCTCTTTGTAGTGACTTTGTAAATGTGGACATTTCACTAGATATTGCAGACTACACAGACGTTTATACCAGCTACAGCTCCAATACCTGAAAATGTATTTAGTGAGCACTGAGGTGTATTACATCATCAATATACGGGAGGCACGTTGAAAAAAAAGCACAATAAACCTAAAGCTTTTCTGCAGTAACAGATGTTCTTTCTTTCTGATTCCACAACTATGTAAAAAAAAAAACTTTTGAAAAGAGATACGAGTCGTTGATTTCCAAGTACTGTTATTGTGCGAGCACTATTAAATTCAACTGATAAAGATAGTAAAATGAGTACAGGGAGCTCTTTGGTTTCATCTTAGAACTGGGTGTGGCTTACAACGAGCAGAAAGCCATTTAACACTATATGAGACTATAAGGACATTTACAAAGAAAAATGAAATCTGCTCATATCTTCAATAAGTTGTTTCTGAAATGCAGCAATAAGCATTTACTATCCACTTAAATGTATATCAGAAAAGGTAAAAGGGCTACTAAAATAACAACATTCTCAACAGTGCAAAGCAGAAAACATTTTTATTTGCAGGGAGCAAGCCTCCCTGTAGGGCAGGGAGACAAGCCCCCAGTCCTCAAAACTGTATCAATATGTTTATGTCAGTTTATCTAGCTGTCTTCATACAATCATAAATCACTGAAAACACATTTCATATTAAGCAGAATTCATTGAATCACATTTTTTAGAACATTTCATATGCAACAAACATTCCTTCATTTTTTTTTTTTTTGCAGGCTGCAAGCCCTCCAGCTATATTCTATTACTTAATTATGTTAATGCCATGGTTGCACACCATGGAGAAAAGAGAAGACACCAGACACAGTGAATCACCGCTGGTACACAAGCACAAACTGAGGGTAACACAACAGTGGGCATTGTCAAGGTACAAATAATGTTTTAAACTAATTCGCATTGTAACCCCTATAATCCTAAGATCCTAAACCACACGAGCAGTGATTGTCTATAGCCTGATTCAGTTTTCCCTGAATTATGACTTAACTAAATGTATTTTACAAGAAATGTACTTTTAATTAATTTTTTACTGATTGATTAGATGAAAAGGCAATCAGTTCTAGTTAGCTATGCCTATATATGAGCATATATACACATATATAAAATGTACTTATATATACATTGGTGGTGCTGCGGTAGCGTTGTTGCCTCACAGTAAGACGTTGTCCTGTTTGATTCTCAGATAGTGCGTCTTCTGTGTGGAGACGTGTGAATGGGCGTACCTTCGTTGAAGATTGTGCGTCAGAGCTGGCAACTCGGCACATAAAAATCTACTGCCAATCATTAGCGGACCGGGGTTCCGCTGTGGTGACCCCTAACCGGGAAAAGCCGAAAGACTCAACAACAGCAACTTATGCACACATATAAATATATATATAGATAAGTAGATATGCACGCAAATTCTGAAATCACAAACTCAGAGAAGTAAGAAAGTGATAAAAATGCAACTTTCTTCATCATCTCCAAGTTTATCTGGCATTACAAGATGAAGATAGCTTTCCTAGGACAACATTTTGAGTGTTAATCAACTGGCCAGTGAGAAACAGAAGGCTTTCTGGTAGAATTCTATAGGTACAGTTCCAGAATTATACTGAAACTATTCTGAATATCATATTCTATACAAAGAATCTGAAGAAAAGAATTTTATGTAGTCTGCAAAACTGGTATGATTTCTATAGTAGAATTATTGGCATAATATTTTACAGATTTTATTTATTTATTTATTTATTTCAGTTTGATTACCGGGGAAGTCCACTGGGCCAAGAAATGCCCATTTTCAGTGGAGGCCCGGGGAGAAAAGCTCCAAGAACCATATAATACAATATAGGTTACACAATGCAAATAAAGGTTACAAAGTAAAAATACATACAATATAGTTTGTAAAAACAAGTAGGGTTAATACATTTGAGAGTTGCAGAGAACTTGGTGACAGATTTGTTTTTTTTTAATCAATATTTATATGCTTACAGTCACGTAAAGTCTGTTAGTTGTAGGTATTTTGAGAAATTAGAATAAGTATGAGAGTATAGTGGAGTAGGAGTAGGGGTGCTTAGTTAGGAGTCCCTATGGAATTTAAGTGGGGTGAAAGCAGGAGCATTTCCATTTGGAGGATAGGTGAAGAAAAAGTTGAGTTTTGAAGGATTCAGTGTTGGGTATAGTCCTAAGTGAAGTAGGCAGAGAGTTCCATTTTTTACCTAGTGAGAAGGAGAGTAAAAGCTGACCAGCAGGTCGTTTTGGTTTACTAATGGAGATTAGGTTTTGGTTTTTGGATCTCAGTCATCTGTTAGGGATGTATGGAGGAAGGATGTCCTTTAAGGCTGGGCATTTATTAGGGAAGAATATTAGTTTGTGAGCGGTGGATAGTTGTAGATAGTCTAGGTGATTAGGGAGTTCTAGCCAGTTCAGAGAATGAAGGCTGTGGCAGTGGTGAGTTGATGTCTTGGATTTGGTGGCAAATTTAGAGATCTTATTATAGCAAGCTTCGAGCTTAGACGTGTTGGTAGCAGACAAGTTGGTTAGGAGAGGGGCTCCATATAGAAGGGAAGGTAGGAGGAAGGATGTTGCCAGGGTATGCCTAGTGGAGTTTGAAAGGAAGTGATTGTTCCTATATAGCATACCTAGCTTTTGGTGGGTTTTCTTAATGTTATGTTGTATGTGAAGATCAAATTTGAGGTGTTCGTCTATGGTGATGCCAAGGAGTTTTGCAGAGGGGACCACTTCAATGGCAGTGTTAGTTTGGCTAAGAACATTGAAAGTGTTTTTGTCCAGAGAGGAAACTTTAGAGGGGAGAAAAATTAGTATTTTGGATTTATTGGAGTTAAGAGAAAGGTGGTTTTGGTGCATCCAGTTCTCTGTGGTGGTAAAGGCTAACTGGGTTTTGGTCTGGAGTTCAGGAAGATTTGGGGCAGAGCAGACCAAGGTAGAGTCATCTGCATATTGGATGACTGTGGTGTCAGGGATAAAGGTGTGAAGGTTGTTTATGAATATGTTGAAAAGCATGGGTCCAAGCATGGATCCCTGAGGAACGCCAGTAGATGTTGGCAAAAAGGATGAGAATGAGTTCTTCCATTTGACTGCTTGAGATCTATCAGATAGGTAACTGGAGAACCAGGAAAGAGTGTTTGGGGAGAGTTTGAGATTAGCCAGATGATGAAGAAGGTGTGTGTGGGAGATGGTGTCAAAAGCTTTTGAAAGGTCTAGCAGTACTGTGGATACAATGAGTCCAGAGTCTCGAGCTTGATTGATAGTTTCTAAAAAGGATAGTAGTGCAGTTATGGTACTGTGGCCGGGACGGAAGCCATGCTGGGTGGGTGTAAGGAGGTGATTTTGAATGAGATAGGGTAAGAATTGGTGGTGGACACATTTTTCTAGAATTTTAGATATTGGAGAGAGTAGGGCGATAGGGCGGAAGTTAGAAATAGAGGTGTTTTTGCCTCCTTTGTGAAGAGGTAGGATGTAGGCTGAACACCAAAGTTTGGGTACGTATGACTCAGTTGAGGATCTATTAATCAGAATACTAATTGGAAGGGCGATACCTTCAGCTGCATGTTTGAGGAAGGAAGGGGGAATGTTGTCAGGGGCGTTAGAACCTGGCTTTAGCTTGGAGAAAAGCTTTTTTATAAAAGATGTAGATACCGGTTTGAGATGGAAATTGGGGGGATTATTGTTTGGGTTGCTGGGTGGAGAGGAAAGGGAGTTAGGTGGGTTGTTATTAGGAAATGTTGTGGTAAGTTTAGCTATGGATTCAGTGAAGAAGGTATTGAAGTGGGAGCTAAGTTCTTTGTCAGAAAGATTAGGGTTGGGGCAGGGGTTGTTTTGAGATCCGGGATGAAGAAGGGTATTGACTTGATTTCAAAAATTGTTTAGGGTTTTTATTGTTATTGGACTGAAGTTTAATATAGTATTTTATTTTGTCTTTGATAATGAGTTTCTTTACTTGGTTGCAGAGTTGGGTGCATAGAAGTAAGGTAGAGGATTGTTTATTTTTCTGGTAGAGCTTCCAGGACTTATCTCTATGACGCATGATTTGTTTAGTTTCTTTGGTCAACCATGGTGCAGAGTTAGTTTTGATTCACTTATTTCTTAGAGGGGCTAGGGAGTTGAGAGTATTTAGGAAGATGAAATTGAAATGTTCAACAGCATTGTCAAGTGGGAGGATATTTAGAGGTTGCCAGTTGATTTGTTTGAAGATGTTAGAGAAAATTAAGGGGTTAAAGTTACTGAGGTTACGAGTTTGAATGTAGAGGTGTTGGTGTTGGGTGGAGCTGTTTGATCGATGGATGAAGGCAGGGAGATGGTCACCGAAGGTGTCAGGGATAGTGCCACTGAGAGTGATTTTGTTTGGATGGGAGACTAGAATCCAGTGTAAGATGTACCCTGGGGGGTGTTTTTTGTTAGGGCGAGTAGTTGATGAGATTACTTGGGTGAAGTTTAGAAGGTTAATGGAAAGTGAGGGTGATGGTGAGTTGATTTTATTCCAGCTGATATTGACATCGCCTAGAATATATGTTTCATATTTTATTTGAGTTGAGGACCAGTACAGGATATCTTCAAGGGTGGAGATATTGTTGCCTGGGGAGATATATAAGGATATGAAACAGATATGCTTGTGTTTATTTAATCGGAGAAGGCTAGCTGTGATTTCGGGGTTTGTGAAATTAGGGGTAGGAATTTGAAGGGGTATTAGAGAGAGAGGATTAGAGTAAATTATGGCAGAGCCACCACCTTTTTTGTTTAAACGGTCACTTCTGAGGATGTGGTAACCAGGAGGTAATATTTCAGAGTCAGTGGTATGGGGTTTTAGCCAGGTTTCAGAGATGGCTAGGATGTCGGGTTTATTGTGATTAATCCAGGCTTGCAGATGGTGACATTTATTGTTAAGGCTCTGGGCATTGATCGTGAAGATTTTCATAGTGTTAAGGGGGGAAGTGGGAGGGGGACAGGAAGGGTGGGGGGTGTTATTTGTTGTAGGTGAGGAGGAGGATGGAGGGATGGAGTAGTTTGCACTGGGACAAGGGCCAGGGTTAGAATGAATGTCTCCAGATAAGGCTAGGACATTGCAGGTGATCAGTTTTGGACTGTAAGGTTTGTATAGTAGGTATTTGTTAGGGTTTAGCAGAGGTTTCAGAGAGAGAGAGAGTTTTAGTTGAGGTAGAGAATAGTTTGGGATGAAAAAGGTGTAACAGGTTAGGTGGAATAAGGGAGGAGCATATGGAGTGAAAGTGAGAGAGTTTGAGAGGTAGTAGTTGGGGTTAGGGGTAGTTTGAGCAGGACATAGGAGAGGAGGAGCTTTATGGGAGTATGAAGTAGCATGATGAAGAGTTATTAGTAAGATGAGAAGGGAGCAGGAGAGTTGAATAGTTAAGGGGAGGTGGTAGGGCATGTTAGGATAAGGTAGGGTAATATACAGACAGGAGAAGAATAATGATGTATGTTAGTTGAGAAGGGAAAGGTCAGAAGTGAATGGAGGGAGTTAGATATTGAAGAATAGGATAAAGGGAAACAAAGTGTGCAGGGGTAGGAAGAGAGTAGGGGGGAGGATTATCAGTGGGAGTGGAAAATGAGGTGGGGATTTTCTTGATTAGAGAATAGGCGGAGGAGTAAGTGGGAGAGGACTGTGATTGGGTAGTAGGTTGGGTAGGTGGAGCTTGTTAGGTATATGTGTAGATGTGCTAGAGGTGGGTAGGAATTGGGGGCAAGGTAGGGGAGCGGAGTGAGCCCGAAGGGCAAAAGGAGCGGGTTTGGACAAGAGAGTAGACTGCCGAGGAAGACAATCAGTAAAGTATGACAATGCAGCAGGAAAGCCTGAGAGTGGGAGAGTGTATAAGAAAGTTAAGAGACGAGTAAGGAGAGAGTCAGGATATTAGAGGAGTAGAGGGTGATTAAGGATACATTAGGACAAAGGAGAAATGGTGAAAGAGTAAGTCTATAGAAAAGTGGGAACAGAGTTAAGGAGGTACGGTTAACAACAGGATAGGAAATTAATATACAGTGGCTTGTGATGAGATGCCACCTAGTGGCCAGCCACTTTATTGCAGCAGGTAGGTCACCTAGAGGGGGAGGCAGGTTAAGGGAGAAGGGTGGGGATGAGCCAGATAGTGACAGAGAGTATGTAAGCTGGAAGAAGGACAATTATACAAAATGATAGATGTTCAGTGGGGGGGGGGGGGGGGGGTTGGCTGCTGGCTAACCTAACTGGGAAGCTTGCCTAAGCTAGCAGAGTCTTACAAATTCATATCATTGCTATTTGCTCTTAGCTGTAACAATACATACTTTCACTGTCTTTTAGAGAGAAAAGGTCTCTCAGGGAGCTGGTAGGTTAATTCTTTAGTTTGAAATAATGTTCTGAGGCGTCCAGCAGGGTGAATTCAGGTGTTTGGTGCAGGGACAACAGGAACAGAAGGCTGGTAATATACAGGAAGAGAGAAAAAGGTGGTAAGGCAGACAGTACTTAAAACTATAGACCAGGTAAAGACATTTCACAGACACGGTTGCATGTGTTGTAGTAAAAAATACTCTGCTAGTATAACAAATCTCTAAAGATTACAATATAATCCAGGTGCTATTGAGAATTTAAAACTACTTATAACACATTCAGATTGTTGGGATATAAAAGAAGAAGCTGCATTTGCTAGATTAGATGAGATAATCCATTAACAAAACAAGAATTACTTAATGTATCAGTACTTCTGAGAACTCTAACACCTCTATATTACACAGTCAGCTAGCTAGGAAATAGGAGCTGCATTAAAAAAATAATAATGTACTTTCAAACAACATTTAGGTACAGGACACTGTACTTTAGAAGTACCTAGTCTAGGATAGTATGGATACTTAGACAGAAGAAGTTAGGTAGTACTGCAATGGACAACTCTTAGGTCGCTGGAGAGGTTTAAGATTATCACAAGAGAAGCCAGCAAGGATTCCTTTTGGTAGGTAGATGAACACATTTAGTTATGGCTTTGTGGTTTATTTAATATGGGTTATAGAGGCAGACTGTCACCGTGGTAAGGTATTATTAGGGTATTGAGCATTATATTGGGTGTTTAGGTAAACCTCAGCGCTAGAGAATGGTAGAACCAAGATATGTTGTCTGGTTCACAACAGTGGAGCCAGTTATTTCATAACATCGTGCACAGCACTATAAGGGAACAGCGTAATGCTGTAAAAACGGTGATAAGTGTAAGGGTAATTTTAACTCAACACGTTGTAGAAGGGTTTTATCAACTCTACACATAGGCTCAGCTTATATTGCACTGTGTACTTTAGTGTAGTGATAAGTAAATCAATGTCGCACATAGGAATTCTGTATAAATATATATCTATAAGAGCTTTATAGATTTTGAAACACAAAGTTTAGCAGAAAGAATTGTGCAGTACATTTGTACTCAGAATAATAAACAGAATTCTTCAGACAGACTTATGTAGATGGAATTCTAAAGAAAGATCTCTATAAAGAGTTATAAACATGTAAGTCAACAATCAGAATTTCAAGGAGAATTCCACAAACAGAATGCCACACACAGAATGCTTAATGATTAAACTTATAAACAGAATTCTAAGCACATAGTGTTGCAGAGAGAATTAAACAGGGAAAAACAATCTAAGCAGAGAATTTTACGGATATGATTTTTCCAACTGAATATTTCAAATGAAGTCTACACATAGAATTCTCCATAAAGTTTCTAACCCCCAAACTCTATTCATGGAATTATTAACCTAGGATTCTACAGATAAACTATTTTAGACAGAATGCTACAGGCAGTATTCATAACAAAATGTTTTAAATGTAAGATTTTACAGAGAGAATGCAAAATACAGACTTTTATAGCCAGAATTGAAAACATTAAATTCTACAGATAGAATTCTAGACACAGTATTTTACAGACAAATTTTATTCACAAGGGCAGGGTTAGCCACTCCATGGTGTAAAATATGGCACTAGGTACTTTGGTCATGTTGACCAACGTTACCAAATGGTCATGGGTATTTGCCATTGATAAGTGGCTTTGGCAACTGATCTATACCAGGGACCCATGCCAATGGTGAGAGGGGTGTATGTGCCCCTATAGGCCAGTGTATGCCTGCCATAAAGCCTGGCAGCCATGGGTCAATAAGCTATTGGCTGGCTAGTGTCCAGTTTCTCAGCCTGGGTTACCTGGGGATAGCTCTACTAAGTGAAAGTTGGATGTAAAACCAATCCACCTGCCAAAGATGAACTAGGAATTGCCACACTTAATGTAGGTTCACTGACAAGATGGATCTTTAAAGTGGGTGACGTGATGGGATGAAGGAGGGTGAACATGTGATGTGTCCAAGAGACAAGATAGAAGCAGCAAAGTCACTTGGCTTGGGATACAGAGTCTACTACTCAAGAGGAGGACAGGCTAGAAATGGTGTGGGAATTGTATCGAGAGAAAACCTTCCGAAGGCAGTGAGGGATGTCATCAGAATTTATGACGGACTCATGGCAATCAGAATCCAGTCTAAAGACAGGACAGGTATTCATAATCTCAGCCTATGTGCCAAAGCAGGGCTGTGATAGTGAAGAAAAGAGTGCATTCAGACAGCATTTGCAGGACCTACTAGATAAAGCAGGACAGCAGTAATCAGTGTTGATAATGAGTGACCTTTAGGCATATATTGGGATAAATAGAACAGAATATGAGGACTGCTGGCTCTACATGGTGGGGCAAGAGGCATAAAGGAAAGGCCATTCTAGACTTCTGTCTGGCAAATGGCTTGATAGTTGACAAGACATGGTTAAGAAAGAGAAAGTCAGAAGATCAAATGCAACAGTAGCCAACATGCAACTCAGGTAGACTTACTCCTAGTGAGGAAAGCACACTGGGGTAGAATTAGTGATTGCAAAGTAATCCCCAGGAAAAAAAGTGGGTCCACAGCATAAACCACTGGTTGTCAAAATCAGCTGCAAGCAGTAGTCAGAAAAGGCTCTAAGGGTCAACAAAGACCAGACTGAAGACATGGAAGCTGACTGGAGAGAAAGCGCAACAGTTCAATGAATTACTCAGGGATCTAGCACCTCAATAAGAAAGAGGAAATAGGAGGAGTTGAAGAAGAATGGCAGTGCTTCAAAACAGCATGTGCAAGGCCTACAGAACAGGTATGCAGTTGAGCCAGGTATGGAAATAAGGTACATAAGGAAAGCTGCTGGTAGGATCTAGAAATCCAGGCAATCATCAAACGAAAGGGGGAGTGCAGGAAGAAGTAGGAGATAGAAAAGATGGTCCAGGCTGGGAAGGGATACTGCTTGGCTACAAAGAGTCTAAGAAAGGAGTTGCAATAGCAAAGAAGAGGGCATCAGAGGCACACTACCAGCTTCTGGAATGTTTCTCAGTAGGTGGCATAAAGAAACTATATCAGTTTGCAAGGCAAAAACAAATAGGTAAAGAAGGTAGTCAGACACCCTTCATAAGGGATGCCAGCAACAACCTGTGCACCACTCCACAGCACATCAAAGGCAGATGGAAGGAGTACTTCCAGAAACCTCTGAATTAAGAAAACCCTACAGAAGCTGTACTGCATGAGACACGGCCTACAATGAGAGAAGAAGAGGAGCCCACCATAGGAGAAGTAAGAACAGCACTAAGGAAAATGATGTCAGGGAAAGCAGCAGGCTCAGATGAGGTCACAGCAGATATGATAAAGATGCTGGGTGAACACTAGAAAATATGAAGGTCTCTCCAAACACCATTATATTGGGTGACTTCAACTACCCAAACATAGATTGGGAGCATTACTCTAGCTCCAACACCCTAGCCCAAAGGTTCCTAGAATTTATAAACTCAAATGCTACAGAACAACTTGTTACCACTCCCACAAGAGGGGAAAACATACTGGACCTGATCATCACCAACATGGGGACTCTATGCTCCAGACCAGAAGTGTATCCCTCACTGGTAAGATCAGACCATAAATTAATCTCACTGGATATCCACATCCCGACCCCACCCCCTGCCCAGAAAACCACAGTGAAAAACTTCTCTAAAGCAAACTTCACACTCCTCAAAACCGAGGTAGAATCCTTCAAAGCCCCCGGGCCTGTGGAAAATATGGCTCAGACCGCAGAATCCTTTATAAATGCATTCTACGAACACCTTCAGGAGTGCATGGATCACACAATCCCAAATAAAACCAAGACTCAATCCCCCAAAGGCAGGTGTCCTGTCTGGTGGACCCCAGCCATAAACAAACTATACAATAGAAGGAGGAAGCTACTACATGATAGAGCAAAATCCCTAAAAGGGAAGGCATCTCTGATCAGTATTAGCAAAAAACTACGGGCACTCATAAAATCATCTAAGGCCAGCTTTGAGAGACAAATTGCACATGACACTAAAGATAATCACAATGCTTTCTTTAGTTATTTTAGGAACCTGGGTGGGAACTCCCAGATATGCTCAGAATTAGTCCAAAATGACAAAAATACACTGAACCCACTGACATTCATATGTTTCGAGTGGTCTTTGGAGTTTATTTTTCGAGTGAACCCACTGACATTGCCAACATCCTGGCTGACAGGTTCAGGGCAAATCCCCCCCCCCCCAAAAGAACAAATATCTATCCCAGCAGAGTGCTGCCCCCCTGACATCTCAGATGCTCAGGTAAGAGCCGCCCTCTCAAAAGCAAAAAAAAAACAGCATCAATGGGACCAGACGGTGTCCCGGGCTGCGACCTACATGAACTCCAAGAAGATCTGAACCCCAACATAAAGCTACTGTTCAATCTCAGCCTTACTACAGGTTATGTACCCAAAGAGTGGTGTACAGCAACAGTGGTCCATCTCCACAAAGGTGGTGCCTCAACGGATCTTGGAAACTATCGCCCCATAAGCCTGACTAGCTTGGTCTGCAAAGCTATGGAGAGGATCATCATGGACCTCATAAATAAAGATATTGGGGACCTACAGACAATGAATCCTATCCAGTTCGGCTTTGTTAAGGGCAGATCCTGCCTCTTAAACCTGGTTGATTTCTTTGAAACAGTCACCAAGGCCATTGACGAAGGGAAGATGGTCCACACAGCCTACCTGGACCTTGCAAAGGCCTTCGATACAATACCTCACTCCGGCATCATAGATAAGCTCTCCAGCTTAAATATAAACCCTTATGTCACTAGATGGGTTGCAAACTGGCTCAAGGACAAAACCCACATGGTCAGAATTGCTGGAGCCATGTCTGACTCCAAACCAGTTACAAGTGGCGTCCCACAGGGCTCAGTCCTGGGACCTCTCTTGTTCGGTATATATTTCTCGGAGGTACAGGCCAACACGGAAGGACTGTGGCTGACCAAGTTCGCAGATGACTGCAAACTGGGCGCCATAATTGACTCCCCAGCTGACACAAGCATCCTCCAAAAGGGTCTCATAGAAACTGATAACTGGTGCCAGAGCCATGGCCTCAAGCTAAATGCCAAAAAGTGTATAGTCATCCCCTTTGGCAAAAACAAAGTGCCCCCAAATTACCACATAGGTGGTAATCCATTATGTACAGAAGAAGTAATTAGGGACCTGGGGACCCAAGTTGATAGCAATCTGTCATTTGACAACCACGTGGACAAAGTGGTTAGAAAAACCTTCTATATAGCCCACCTAATCATGAAGGGATTCACATCTAGATCAGGAGAGGTCATTGTGCCTCTTTACTCATCCCTCATCAGGCCCATAATTGAGTACAATGCCCCTTTTGGGATGTACCTCACAAGACACCTGCAGCAACTAGAAAGACCCCAAAAGTACCTCACCAAGAGGATCAAAGGGCTCAAACAGATGCCATATCCTGCCTGGTTAAAGAAACTCCAGCTCTACTCGGTTGCATACCGCCTGCTTAGAGGCGATCTGTGCCTGACGTATAAAGCCATGTCCAACCTAAAATTAATGGACATGCTGCACCTCAGAAAATCCAAATCCCATCGAGCTACATGCTCGAGGGATGTGAACCTCAGCACTGAAATAAATAAGAGATGCTGGAGGGACAGATTCATAACCCAGAGGCTCCCTTCACTCTGGAATAAAATCCCAGTCCAAGTTAGGCAGAGTCCTCACTGACTCTCTACAAGAGGAATCTTGATGAGTGGATGGGAGATTGCAGGTTTACCCCAGGTATCACTTCTGTGTCACTGTTAGACAGAGGCACAGTAAACTAATCTCGAAAAAGGGCATAGTAAAATTCATGTAAAATGGGTGGTGAAAGCCAAACACACTCTGGCTAGGCTTACAAATGCCCTAGGGCAGATAGCCGAGTATGAACCTATGAACCTATGAACCAGTGGATAAATGGATCCAAAGGTTACTTATGGTGCTGTGGAGAGAAAAGTACATCCCAGATTACTAGAGAATAAGCACACTTGTGCCAGTGTAGAAGAAAGTACAGTTGTGTACACTTACCATAAATGTAGATGTTCGAGTGCATTCACTGTTGCAGTCATCACACTTGGGTTATCTTGCCAGGGGTAGCCCTCAGTCGGCCTGAATACCAGAGGCTTAGTATTTCTGCGTTAGTTGCTGTCACTCCAAGACTGATGTCAGGTCATCAGTGGTATAAAATCAGGCAGCCAATGCCATTACATCAGTTTTTCTTGCCCCAAAAGTCAGGAGCCCCCAAATATGGAGCTAGGTTATGGTGGAAGAACACCACCAGTAGAAAGTAAATACCAAAAATCCTTGTAGAGAGAGAGGAAGAGAGAGAAAGTGAGAGAGACAAGGGGGGGTGGAGGGTTGGAAACCAGGACTGCAACAGTGAATACACTCAGACATCTACATTTATGGTAAGTGTACACAACTGTATTACGTTCTTCGTGTTTCACTGTTGCAGTCTTCACACTTGGGTTGATACCCAAAGCTGAAGTAAAGGGTGGAGGCAGTCAAGAGGAATTGAGGCTGGCTAGTATGCCCTGCAAAGCCTGCCCTGGATTTGAAAAAGATAGGCAGGTAGTAATGCTTGGTGAAGGTAGGAACAGAACTCCATGTTACAGCCTCCAGGGTGTCCCTGGTAGGGACCCTTCTGAGAAAATCTGCAGAGGTGGAGGTTGTCCTTGTGGAATGTGTCCTGACACTCTGTGGGGTTGGTTTCCCGAGGTGTTTGTAATAGAAATGGATACAGTATGCTATCTATTTGGTGATGGTTTGTTTGGATATGGCCTTGCCCTCCTCCCCTGCTGCAAAGCTGACTAGCAACTGGTCAGTTTTTCTAAAAGGCTTAGTCCTATCCAGGTAGAATCTGAGCTGTCTGTGCACATCTAAAGAGTGCAGAATCCTTTCCCTCTTATTTTGAGGCTTGGGGAAAAAGTTGGGTAAATGACTAGATTGGTTGAGAGCCCCACTGGACATCGCTTTAGGCATGAAGGTTGGGTTGTCAGCATGAAAAAAGATGAAAGGTTCCACAGCCATGAGTGCTTGTAGTTCTGAAACTCTTCTAGCTGAAGTGATGGCCAGAAGCAAGGCTGTTTTCCAAGAGAGGACCAACGTAGATAGTAATCTCTCCTTTGATAATCACGTTGCCAATATGGTTAGAAAGACCTTCTATATAGCCCACCTTATCACGAAAGGGTTCGCATCTAGATCAAGAGAGGTCATTGTGCCCCTCTACTCGTCACTCATCAGGCCCATAATTGAATACAATGCCCCTTTTGGGATGTACCTTACCCAACACCTGCAGCAACTGGAGAGACCCCAAAAGTACCTCACCAAGAGGATCAAAGGGCTCAAACAGATGCCGTATCCTGCCTGGTTAAAGAAACTCCAGCTCTACTCGGTTGCATACCGCCTGCTTAGAGGCGATCTGTGCCTGACGTATAAAGCCATGTCCAACCTAAAATTAATGGACATGCTGCACCTCAGAAAATCCAAATCCCATCGAGCTACATGCTCGAGGGATGTGAACCTCAGCACTGAAATAAATAAGAGATGCTGGAGGGACAGATTCATAACCCAGAGGCTCCCTTCACTCTGGAATAAAATCCCAGTCCAAGTTAGGCAGAGTCCCTCACTGACTCTCTTCAAGAGGAATCTTGATGAGTGGATGGGAGATTGCAGGTTTACCCCAGGTATCACTTCTGTGTCACTGTTAGACAGAGGCACAGTAAACTAATCTCGAAAAAGGGCATAGTAAAATTCATGTAAAATGGGTGGTGAAAGCCAAACACACTCTGGCTAGGCTTACAAATGCCCTAGGGCAGATAGCCTAGTATGAACCTATGAACCTATGAACCAGTGGATAAATGGATCCAAAGGTTACTTATGGTGCTGTGGAGAGAAAAGTGCATCCCAGATTACTAGAGAATAAGCACACTTGTGCCAGTGTAGAAGAAAGTACAGTTGTGTACACTTACCATAAATGTAGATGTTCGAGTGCATTCACTGTTGCAGTCATCACACTTGGGTTATCTTGCCAGGGGTAGCCCTCAGTCGGCCTGAATACCAGAGGCTTAGTATTTCTGCGTTAGTTGCTGTCACTCCAAGACTGATGTCAGGTCATCAGTGGTATAAAATCAGGCAGCCAATGCCATTACATCAGTTTTTCTTGCCCCAAAAGTCAGGAGCCCCCAAATATGGAGCTAGGTTATGGTGGAAGAACACCACCAGTAGAAAGTAAATACCAAAAATCCTTGTAGAGAGAGGAAGAGAGAGAAAGTGAGAGAGACAAGGGGGGGTGGAGGGTTGGAAACCAGGACTGCAACAGTGAATACACTCAGACATCTACATTTATGGTAAGTGTACACAACTGTATTACGTTCTTCGTGTTTCACTGTTGCAGTCTTCACACTTGGGTTGATACCCAAAGCTGAAGTAAAGGGTGGAGGCAGTCAAGAGGAATTGAGGCTGGCTAGTATGCCCTGCAAAGCCTGCCCTGGATTTGAAAAAGATAGGCAGGTAGTAATGCTTGGTGAAGGTAGGAACAGAACTCCATGTTACAGCCTCCAGGGTGTCCCTGGTAGGGACCCTTCTGAGGAAATCTGCAGAGGTGGAGGTTGTCCTTGTGGAATGTGTCCTGACACTCTGTGGGGTTGGTTTCCCGAGGTGTTTGTAATAGAAATGGATACAGTATGCTATCTATTTGGTGATGGTTTGTTTGGATATGGCCTTGCCCTCCTCCCCTGCTGCAAAGCTGACTAGCAACTGGTCAGTTTTTCTAAAAGGCTTAGTCCTATCCAGGTAGAATCTGAGCTGTCTGTGCACATCTAAAGAGTGCAGAATCCTTTCCCTCTTATTTTGAGGCTTGGGGAAAAAGTTGGGTAAATGACTAGATTGGTTGAGAGCCCCACTGGACATCGCTTTAGGCATGAAGGTTGGGTTGTCAGCATGAAAAAAGATGAAAGGTTCCACAGCCATGAGTGCTTGTAGTTCTGAAACTCTTCTAGCTGAAGTGATGGCCAGAAGCAAGGCTGTTTTCCAAGAGAGGACCAACGTAGATAGTAATCTCTCCTTTGATAATCACGTTGCCAATATGGTTAGAAAGACCTTCTATATAGCCCACCTTATCACGAAAGGGTTCGCATCTAGATCAAGAGAGGTCATTGTGCCCCTCTACTCGTCACTCATCAGGCCCATAATTGAATACAATGCCCCTTTTGGGATGTACCTTACCCAACACCTGCAGCAACTGGAGAGACCCCAAAAGTACCTCACCAAGAGGATCATGGGCTACAAACAGATGTCCTATGCAGCTCGACTAAAGAAACTCCAGCTCTACCCAGTTGCTTACCGCCTACTCAGAGGCGATCTATGCCTGACATACAAAGCCATGTCAAACCCAGAATTAATGGACATGCTCCACCTCAAAAAATCCAAGTCCCTTAGAGCTACACGCTCCAGGGACCTAAACCTCAGCACAAAAATAAATAGGACATGCTGGAGGGACAGATTCATTTCCCAGAGGCTCCTCTCACTCTGTAATAGAATCCCAATCCATGTTAGACATAGCCCTCGCTGACCCTCTTCAGGCAAAATTTGGACGCGTGGATGGGAAATCGCAAATTCACTCCTGGGATCTCTCCTGTGTCCCTGCTAGACAGAGGCACAGTAAACTAATCTTAAAAGGGTACCTTCTGTGACCTACTTTACAGAGGCACAGTAGGCTAATCTAATAGGGAGGCGGAAGCCAAATACACTCTGGCTAGACTTATAAATGCCCTAGGGCAAATAGCCTAGTATCTACCTATGAACCTATGTACCTATGAACCTATGAGAGGAATTTTAACTCTGCTGAAGCTGCAGGCTCAAAGGGGGTTAGTGTGAGCTTTTCCAACACAAAATTTAGGTCCCAAGCTGGGGTAGGAGCTCTTCTGGGTGGCCTTAAATTGTTAGCCCCTCTTAGGAACTGTTTGATAAGAGGGTGAGAAAATAGAGGGGGCTCTGTGCTGTAATGAGCAGAGATGGCAGAGGCATGAATTTTAATACAAGAGAAGGATAGGCCCCTGTGCAGTAGGTCTGCTAGGTAATCCAGGATGAGAGGCAGGGAGGGCTGTGCTGCATCAGCTCCCTTAGCCTGAATCCAGGTGCAATACCTTTTCCACGTGTCAGCATAGGATTTTCTAGTGCTGGGGCATCTAGCCTCACGTATAATGTCCAGGACTTGCTTGCTTAGGCTGGCAACTGGAGGAAAGGTCAAGGAATAAGCCAGGCTGCCAGGTTCAGGGTCTGCAATTGTGGATGTATGAATTCTCAATTCTGCTGGGTGAGGAGATTTGGGATCTGAGGTAGGTGCCATGGAAACCGGGGTGACAGACTGCGCAGCAGTGGGTACCAGTGCTGGCATGGCCAGTCTGGGGCAATCAAGATTTCTCTTGGTTTTTCCTCCCTTATTTTGAGTAGTACCCTTGTGAGTAGAGATAGAGGGGGAAATGCATAGATCGAGAGGTTTACCCATTGGAAGGATAGGGCATCCACTTTCCAGGCCTTGCTGTGAGGTTCCTGGTGCAGAATTTGCTGAGCTGGTGATTGTTGTGGGAGGCAAATAGGTCCACCTTCGGGGTGCCCCATTTCTGGGTTATGAGGTTGAAGGTGCTGTGGTCTAGCTGCCACATGTGTGGGTCTAGGAGGTTTCTGCTTAAGTTGTCTGCCAGAGAGTTTTGGGAGCCTGGCAGGAATTGTGCTACTACTTGAATTATCATGCATGAAGCCATGTGCCAAAGGATCATGGCTAGCGTGCAGAGGGGATAGGAGTGAGTTCCTCCCTGCATGTTGATGTACCACTGTGGTGTTGTCTGTTTTGATCAGCAGAGTCTCCGGGGATAGTAGGGGTCCGAAAGCTGTCAGAGCATGCTGAACAGCTAGCAACTCTTTTTGGTTGATGTGCAGATTCATTTGATTTGGGCTCCAATGGCTCTGAATGCACCTGCCGTCCAGTTGTGCACCCCAGGCATAATCTGATGCATCTGTGGTTAGGGTCTGGGTGGCGTGGGGTTGTGTAAAGGGAAGGCCCTTGTTGTAGTTGCATGCTGCTGCCCACCAAAGAAAATCTTTCCTTAGACAGGGTATCATCGGTATGATAGTTTCCAGGTCTGAGAGTGTTGACACCAAAGGCTTTTTAAGTAACACTGAAGTTTCCACATATGCAGTCTGGCATATGGAATGAGTAGAATGCAAGATGCCATGAGCCCTAGAGCTTGCAGGATTTTTCTTGCAGATAACTGGGTTCTGGTGGCTAGTTGAGAGAAGTAGCCTATCAGATAGGCTTGTTTTTCTGGAGTAAGGAATGCCATCTGTGATGCTGTGTCCAGGCTTGCTCCCAGGAATACACTTTTTTGACTGGGGACTAGTTTGGATTTCTTTTCATTGATAGTATACCCCAGGGAGGTCAGTGGGTCCTTTAAAAAGGTCAGGTGCTGTAACAGCTTTTCCTGACTGTCTACCCGAATCAGGCAATCATGTAAGTATGAGTAAATTTGAATATTCCTTTGTCTGCAAAAAGCAATGGCAGGAGCCAGGCATTTTGTGAAAACTCTGGGAGTAGTGGAAAAGCCAAAGGAAGTGCAGAAAACTGAAAGTGCATAGATCCTGCCCAGAAACGTACATATTTCCTGCAAGAATCCCTGATTGGGATATGTAGACAGGCCTCTTTTAGGTCTAGGGTAGCTAACAAACATCCTTGGATAGCATATGAAGAAGCTGCTGGAGGGTGAGCATTTTGAATTTTGGTATCACCAGAAAGGTGTTTAGAATTGATAGATCGAGGATTGGGTGCCAGGTGCCCTCTTTTCTTGATACCAAGAACAGCCTGGAACAGAAACATTGGCCTATCTGGTCTGCAGGAACAGGCTGTATTGCCCTCATGGAGAGCAGGAAATGGACTTGGTTTTGGGCTTCTGCCCACTGGTTTGGAGGAAGATCTGGGAACCCTTTTGGGGTTGGCAGTGTGTGGAAATAAAATTTGTATCCCTGGGACACTATGTTGAGTACCCATCGGTCATTGGTAATGGAAGCCCAGTTCTTTGCATAAAAGGAGTTTTCCTCCTCGGGGCACAAGCATGTGGGCAGAGGGAAGGGGTGGAATTGTAAAGTCATTGTGAGTTCTTTCCATAAGGGGGTGGCTTAGCACTCCCTGCTTTTGAAGTGGAGGAACTCCATTGCTTAGATCTCTGCATTCCCTGGGGCTGCTGTCTGGAGGGTCTGCTTCCCCTAGATCTTGTATGTGCTGGCCTTGAGGGGGCTGGAAAGGACCAGTGCTTGGAGGGCAATGCATAATGAACCTCAGAGGCTGGACCTGCAAGAAGTTTTTAACTGTCTGCATAGATTTAGCTTTTTATTCCTTCTTTTTTAAGACCTCTTTTGCCTTGGTGCCAAACAAATTATCTTTGTGCAATGGTGCGTCCAATAGTTTTGATTTGACATGGTCTGGCAAGGTTGGTTCCTTAAGCCAAACATGCCCTCTAAGTACAGAACCTGTGACTGCTGCCCTGCAGGATGCTTCTAGGATGCATCAAAACCACATTGCAAGGTGTGCTTAGTAAATTGGTTAGCAGAATGCATAAGCTCCTGTAATTCTTTATTTTCTGCACAAGCTGGAAAGGTAGATCATTTTTGTTTAAGGAGTTCCATTGTATGTTGCTGGTATTTCAGTATGTGGAATTAACAATTTAGTGCTCTAATGGCAAGAGTTTCAGAGGTGTATACTTTTTTACCCCATCTGTCTAAATCACGGGAATCCCTGTCTGAAAGGGTGGGATTCTTGGCTGTGGTTGCTTTTATCCTTTTAGGTCCCTCGGAGATGACCTCTGAGTCTGCAGTAGGATTTTTGAAAAGAAATTTGTGTGTGTCAGGGACTCTGTAATACCTGTCAGGTTTCCTGGGAGCAGGAGTTAACCTAGATTCCATGAAAATATCCACAACATCCAGGACAGGAGGAATAGCTAAGGGTCTGTGCTGTGTTTAATCTAAAAATTCCATGAGTCTCTTTTTGGACTGAGGATAATCCTGACATTCCCAATGGAAATGTTCTCTCAAAGTATGTAGGGTTTCACCAAATGAAAAATCCTCTGGAGGAGAGGCAGATGGAATGGATTCCTCTGCATCTGAATCCTCATAAGCAGACAAGGGCATGTCTTCATATTCTGAAACCTCAGAGTCGTTGGACTCCTGGTCAGATAAAGCTGCTGGGGACAAGTCTCTTTTTCTTTTAGAAGGGGTAGGCTGGCTACCCCTAATAAGCATGATAAGGTCTTCCGCCATTTTAAGCATTTGAGATTGAGGCATGGAAGCAGGTGCTTGCGTTTGGGTCGTCGTTTTTATAGGCGTAGTTCTTACCCTGAGCCTTAAAAACTCAGCAGTTTTAGAAAGAACTGAAGATGTGGTTTGTGTCGAATAAAGGTAGTGCGAATAACTTCCTCAGAAGCTGGTGCCTGCTCAGTGGCTCCGGACCCATCCAAGGTAGACACATCCGCAGGATCCTTAATCAATGAAGAGTCTTGTGGCATACCAGACTCTGAACGGGTCTCAGTAGCAGCCTGTGAATCCATAGAAATGGGCATCAGGGGCTGCGAAAGTGCCTCACTGAGTACCGGCGAACTGGTGACTAGCTTAACAGAAGCATCGCTGGCAGTTTTGGACCTGTGCGGTCTGTCTCTCTATCTTTATCCTTACATTTTTTCAAAAGATCGGCAGTCGGATGGCTTACCGAAGCCATTTTGGAATATGGAGATCGAGAGTGAAAGTATTTAGCTATGATAAGGGCCTGATGATGTATAGTTCTGGTGTTGAACAAAGCACAAAACCGACAGCGAGGGACATTGTGGTCTCGATCTAAACAGGTGATGCAGTAAGAATGGAAATCTCGGTGTGGTATTTGCTTTCCACAGTCGAGACAATTGTTAAACTTTTCTGACATCGGTTAGAGCAAGAAAAAAGGAACCCCAATGAGGTACTTAGCTTTAGAAGACTTCAACTTCAATTTTGGAAATGAAAAACTCAGGTAGCAGCCAACCGCCACTCGTGCGAACTGCTTCTGCTTCAGACTCCTTGGCAAGAAAGACTGATGTAATGGTGTCGGCTGACTGATTTTATACCACTGACGACCTGACATCAGTCCTGGAATGACAGCAACCGTTGCAGAAATACTAAGCCTCTGGTATTCGGGCCGAATGCAGGCTACCCCTGGCAGGATAACCTAAGTGTGATGACTGCAACAGTGAAACACGAAGAACATCAAAGGGGGCATCCACAACTGTGGGGAGTACAGAGTTATCAAATTCATGTCACATTGCATGAATGTTCTGGTAATGGTCACTGATAAACTGATACCCAGGGTAGTAGAAAGTAAGATGAAAGATGACCAGTTCAGATTCAGATCAGAATGAAGCACAAATAACCCAATGTTTGCAGTGAGACAGATAGTTGAGAAGAAATTATAGATGAGGAAGTAGTCCAACTGGGCATTCCTAGACTTGGAGAAAGCATATGACAAGGTCCCAAGAAAGCTGATTTGGGCAGTTCTATGGTAGTTTTAAGTCCCAGAAACATTGGAGGAATTAGTGAAGGCTATATACAAGGACACAATGACTCAAGTACGAACAGTGATCAGAGGGTTTCCCATTGGGAGTGGGTGTGCATCAGGGTTCAACTCAGAACACACTGCTAGATAACATCAGCAAACAGGTTGAAGGAGCTAGAGCTACAGAGTTGCTGTATGCAGATGATGTGGTTTTACAGGCAGACTCTGAGCAAGAATTTCTGCAAAGGATAGGGGAATGGAATGCAAAACCGAAGGCACATGGGATGAAACTGAGTACAGATAAGACAGTGGTAATGTCAGGAAATTGAGGAAATCAGAAGAAGCTGAGAATTGAGATAGAAAGGAAGATAGTGGAACAGTTTAACAGCTTCAAGTATCTGGGAGGGGTAGTTGAGGAGAGAGGAAGTCCGAATGAAGAGGTCAAAGCTAGAATCACAGGGGCTGCAGCCAACTGGCTTAGAGTGTCAGGTGTAATGTACGATAGAGGAATGTCAAAAACTGAAAAGTTAGGTGTACAAAACAGTAGCGTGACCAGTTCTACTGTATGGTACAGAAACCTGGGCAGTAAAGGCAGAGCAGATGAGTAAGCTAGACGTGATGAAAATGAAGTGTATGAGATGGGTGGTAGGATGCACAATTTTGGACAGACGAAGAAATGAGGGCATATGAGCAGAAGCCAAAGTAGATCTAATTGCAGAAAAGATCAAAGAAAACAGGTTATTGTGGTTCAGGCATATATGCAGAAAAGCAGAAGACAATCTGGTGAAGAAGATTTGGGACAGACAGGAAGAAGGCAAGAGGAAACAAAGGCATCCAGCAAAGAGCTAGATGGCTTGTGTGAGTAAAGATCTGCAACAGTAAGGCATTTATGTAGAAGAAGGCAGGTGTGTGGCATTGAACTGAGAGAGATGGTGACAGTTAAAAAGACACACTAACCCCATGTAGAAAATAGGAAAAATGGGGTTGATGATGATGATAATGATGATTCCAATAGATACGACTCTAAATGTATGATTCTAATTAGTAGAAATCTTCAAATAGAATTTTGAAGAGAGAATTTTAGCACAAACATCTGCAGATAAAGCTCTATGCTGAATTCTGCAGCTAATATACTAACAGACAATTCTAACCAAAAAATTCTAAATTTTGAGTAATAAGCATTAAAATCTACTGGTACGAGTCTACCAATATGATTACAGATATAGAATTTTGAAAGCAGAGTTCAACAGAAAAAATTTCTACATGCAGAAGTCTAAATAAAGAAACACTGCTTTTGATTGTGTGATTTGATAGCATGCCAAAAATATTGCAGAGGTAAAAACATACATTTACATACTTGACATTTTATTGAATTGACACATGGTTTATCACAGATGCTGTTTGATATGAAATTGCAAAAATCTGCTAAAATAGACAATGTTAGTTTTGTGTGTCCTTAAAGTACAATAGTTAGAGATTGCAGGTGTGGAGACAGGAGCACCCCCCCCCCGGCAATGCAGGTGGTTCCCCTTTGCAAAAATGATTATGAGCCATGTGATTTTTTTTCAGAAGTGGTGACTTGGGTGTGGGATTCAGCTTATGTTTAGATATTTTGGTTATTTTTTCTATATTCACTACATGAAATCCTCCTAAAGAAGACTTCTACAGGCAGAATGATATAGACTGAATTAAAACATAGATTTCTAAGCAAAGAATTGTAAAGATTGTACTCTAAAGACAGACTTCTGCAGAACAAAAAAAGACATAATTCTAAACAGAATTCTACAGTGAAATTCCAACAGGTGCAATCATACTACTCAACCTCACAGAGCAAGAAATCTAGACAAAGCCAAAAATATTTAAGGGCAAAAGACCAAAAATAGGAACAGAGTTTAAATATAGCTGTTATAAACTTAAAAAGTCACTAGAATAAAGTTTTACATTAGCATGCATATTCTGAATGATATGAAGCCCAAAACTCAAACATCTGTCATTATTTAATGACTTCAGTCCTCAATGATTTGCCAGAAACCGACAAATTCTATGAGGAACAGACCAAAAATGTGAAGCAAAAATCTGGACAGTTGAGATGTATGGGTTCGGTGGAATTTGAAATTCTGAGTTCTATAGGCAGAATTCTAAAGGAAGAAATACAAGATAGATAGCACTCTTAATGCTTCCCTTATGAGTCTCAAAAGTGTAACTCAATGAGGGATTCACTGTAAAACAAATATTTACAAAAGTGCTTTTTTTCCCCCGGAGGAACAAGCCCCCCACCCTCCAAACATTCCCCCCCCCTCTCTCTCTCTCTATATATATATATATATATATATATATATATATGTGTGTGTGTGTGTGTGTGTGTGATATTTATTTATATATCTATATAATATATATATATATATATGGATCCCCTTTAAATGACAAATTTTCACTTACCCAAAAAACTAAAAGGATGAGACGACGTAACCGAAAACTTACTTTCATGAACCATTGGATCATTGGAATTTTACTCTGGGAAAGGAAACATTTGGCCACCATGGTGAACTTTGCCCTTTTCCCACTGCAGTGTGATCTTGGAGTTGGTATATTTAGTTGGGGGGTGTTAGGGGCGCATGGGAGGGGGGTGGGAGCAGTCCCCCACTTGGGTGGGTTTGATTTGCTTCAGTTTATTTTGTTGTAGTGGCCAAGAGGTTCCTTTCCCAGAGTAAAACTGAGGTTATCTGAGTGTGTGTGAAAGTAAGTTTTCTTTTAAGTTTCGGGTAAGTGAAAATTCGATTATGTGAATATATGTGTGTGTGTGTGTGTGTGTGTGTGTGTGTGTGTGTGTGTGTGTGTGTGTGTGTGTGTGTGTGTGTGTGTGTGTGTGTATGTGTGTGTGTGTGTGTATATATATATATATATATATATATATATATATATATATATATATATATGTGTGTGTGTGTGCATATATATATATATATGGGTCTACGTTGTGTTATCGAAAATATGGTTCATCGAACCATATTTCCGATAACTCACTTCCGCAAAAATGCATTATATCGAAAATGCACTTTCGCAGAAAAATAAAAATAAAAAGTAAATAAAAAAACACACTAACAGTATTATGCAGGGGGGCAAGCCCCCCTGCACCCCCCCCCACTTTAATATTCTCACTCCAAGCATGATCTCGGCAATAGTTGGCTTAGTTGTACAGCAACACTACGCGTTGATGTACAACTAATGTTACATGCAAACAGCATGTTTTCATTTTTTTTCCTTTTTCTTAAGCAAAAGTGCATTTTTGATAAAATGCACTTTCACTAAAGTGGGTCCGCGAAAGAACGGTTCGATGAACCGTACTTTCTATTATCGGACTAAAGCCCATATATATATATATATATATATATATATATATATATATATATATGTGTGTGTGTGTGTGTGTGCGTGTATGTATACAAACACACACACACACACACACACACACACACACACACACACACACACACACACCCACACACATGCACTCCTACTTCATAGTTGTGCACACACATGAAATAAAGGGTAAATTAGAAACTGCACTGGCAGTGGATTCCTGTATACAACAGCAATAAACGAGTTTAACCCTGGTAATTTGAATTTAACTAGATGAAATTCTATCATGTCTGCTCTCAGCTAGGTGTAAGGAAGCTGGTCTAAACACATAATATCTCTGAGCATTCAAGTCTAATTTTGGGCACACATGTCCAAACAGGATGGTATGCACTTGTCAAGATCAGGGAAGAGAATTTTTGCAATATTTGACAAAAAACAGGCAGGATTTTTTGCCATGTTCAAAATTTAACAGTTCACAGATAGCAACACTTGATACTAGAAGCATTAATAATATATTTTTTTTTATTGGAACATTTGCTTCATTCCCGCAAGATTGATGTTGTTATAGTTTGTGAAACATGGTGAAAGAACAACAACTGGAAAGCAGTTCTGCCATGGTATAAATGTTTTTACTGTAACAGACATTCTAACAAAAAATCAGCTAGAGGTTTTATGATAGAGATTAAAGATTTTTATGAGATCTGTGATTATTACATGTTCAATGATAACACTCATATTATACACTGTGTAACTGTGATGAAAAAAGAACTCTGGAACAGACCACCAAAGTCAAGTACCTAGAGGAATTTGTACATTTCTTGCATGAAACACAGGCAGGAAGAAAAAACAGTAGGTAGGGACTTAATTTTACCAGAAACAGCCTGGAATAATATTGGTTGAACACCATTAGTAAAGAAATTATTCACAATGTATGTTCAGGAGGAACAATTACTTCAGATTGTAAAAAAAAAAAAAAAAAAAAAAAAACAGGGAACAGAACATACTAGACATTGTTTGTGTTCCTAAAAAAAATTACTGTTACTTCATGTCAAGTTTTACCACTGTTGTGCAGTGATCATGGTTATACAGGCTAATTTGTTGCTAGGTAATTCTGCCAAACTTGAAATCTAAACCGATGCACAAACGATTAATAATAGATAATACAGAAGTGAAACAGTCACTATGTAAAACTAATTGGAGTGATGAGTTCAGTGGGAAAACTGCAGAAGAAATGTAGAAAGGTTTGAAACAGAAACTGAAGCAAAAAATCAAAAAATGTTTAACATCAGGATCTAGGCACAAAACGCAAGGAGGACTAGAGACAAACATATAAGGAATGGAAAAGAGGTTTAACTACAACTTTGAAAACTGAAATAAACAATCTGGGCAAACAAATTAAGCAAGACAAGATCAAGAAAAAAACTGAAGAAAATTTACATAAAGATATTAAGCATAATAGTAGCCGCGGTGGTGCAGCAGTTAGCGTTGTCGCCTCACAGCAAGAGGTTTTCCTGTTCGATTCTCGGCTGGAGTGCCTTCTGTGTGGAGTCTGCATGTCCTTCCCGCGGTCGAGTGACGTTAAAGACATGCAGGTAGGTGCGAGCGTGAATAGGCGTGCCTTTGTTGAAGGTTGGGCATCTGGCTGGCAACTCGGCACCATAAATATCCACTGCCAATCATGAGGGGACTGGAGTTCCACTGTGGCGACTCCTAACCGGGGAAAGCCAAAAGTCTTTAGCAAACCATTTTATAGATGTATAAGATCTAGAAAGAATAAAGACATACAAGCTGTTAAACTGTGTGTAGATTTTAACATTTATTCTCAAACAGAATAGATTATAGATATAGGTTCATAGGTTCATACTAGGCTATCTGCCCTAGGGCATTTATAAGCCTAGCCAGAGTGTGTTTGGCTTTCGCCACCCATTTTAAATTAATTTTGCTATGCCCTTTTTCGAGGTTAGTATACTGTGCCTCTGTCTAACAGTGACACAGAAGTGATACCCGGGGTAAACCTACGATCTCCCATTCACTCATCAAGATTCCTCTTGAAGAGAGTCAATGAGGGACTCTGCCCAACCTGGACTGGGATTTTATTCCAGAGTGAAGGGAGCCTCTGGGTTATGAATCTGTCCCTCCAGCATGTCCTATTTATTTCAGTGCTGAGGTTCAAGTCTCTCGAGCGCGTAGCTCGATGGGATTTGGATTTTCTGAGGTGCAGCATGTCCATTAATTTTAGGTTGGACATGGCTTTATACGTCAGGCACAGATCGTCTCTGAGCAGGCGGTATGCCACTGAGTAGAGCTGGAGTTTCTTTAACCGGGCAGCATATGGCATCTGTTTGAGCCCTTTGATCCTCTTGATGAGGTACTTTTGGGGTCTTTCCAGTTGCTGCAGGTGTCTGGTAAGGTACATCCCAAAAGGGGCATTGTACTTAATTATGGGCCTGATGAGGGATGAGTAAAGAGGCACGATGACCTCCCCTGATCTAGATGTGTATCCCTTCATGATTAGGTGGGCTATATAAAATGTTTTTCTAACCACTTTGGCCACGTGGTTATCAAATGAGAGATTGCTATCAACTTGGGTCCCCAGGTCCCTAATTACTTCTTCTGTACTTAATAGATTACCACCTATGTGGTAATTTGTGGGCACTTTGTTTTTGCCAAAGGGGATGACTATACACTTTTTGGCATTTAGCTTGAGGCCATGGCTCTGGCACCAGTTGTCTGTTTCTATGAGGCCCTTTTGGAGGATGCTTGTGTTGGCTGGAGAGTCGATTATAGTGCCCAGTTTGCAGTCATCTGCGAACTTGGTCAGCCACAGTCCTTCCGTGTTGACCTGTACCTCCGAGAAATATATACCGAACAAGGGAGGTCCCAGGATTGAGCCTTGTGGGACGCCACTTGTAACTGGTTTGGAGTCTGACATGGCTCCAGCAATTCTAACCATGTGAGTTCTGTCCTTGAGCCAGTTTGCAACCCATCTAGTGACATAGGGGTTTATATTTAAGCTGGTGAGCTTATCTATAATGCCCGAGTGGGGTATTGTATCAAAGGCTTTTGCGAGGTCCAGGTAGGCTGTGTGGACCACCTTCCCCTCGTCAATGGCCTTGGTGACTGTTTCAAAGAAATCGACCAGGTTTAAGAGGCAGGATCTGCCCTTAACAAAGCTGAACTGGGTAGGATCCAGTGTCTGTAGGTCCCCAGTATCTTTATTTATGAAGTCCATGATGATCCTTTCCATAGCTTTGTAGACCAAGCTAGTCAGGCTTATGGGGCGATAGTTTCCAGGATCCGTTGAAGCACCACCTTTGTGGAGAGGGACCACTGTTGCTGTACGCCACTCTTTGGGTACATATCCTGTAGTAAGGCTGAGATTGAACAGTAGTTTTATGTTTGGGTTTAGCTCTTCTTGGAGTTCATGTAGGACGCAGCCCGGGACACCGTCTGGTCCCATTGATGCTGTGTTTTTTGCTTTGGAGAGGGCAGCTCTTACCTGAGCATCTGAGATGTCAGGGGGGCAAGCACTCTGCTGGGATAAATATTTGCCCTTTTGGTGGGGAGGGGGGGGGGGGTTTGCGCTGAACCTGTCAGCTAGGATGTTGGCAATGTCTGTGGGTTCGATGTATTTTTTGTCATTTTGGACTAATTCTGAACATATCTGGGAATTCCCACCCAGGTTCCTAACATTACTAAAGAAAGCCTTGTGATTATTCTTAGTGTCCTGTGCATTTTTTCTCTTGAAGCTGGCCTTAGACTATTTTATGAGTGCCTGTTAGTTTTTTGCTAATACTGATCAGAGATGCCTTCCCTTTTTGGGATTTTGCTCTGTCATGTAGTAGCTTCCTCCTTCTATTGTATAGTTTGTTTATGGCTGGGGTCCACCAGACAGGACGTCTGCCTTTGGAGGATTGGGTCTTGGTTTTATTTGGGATTGCATGATCCATGCATTCCTGAAGGTGTTCATAGAATGCGTTTATAAAGGATTCTATGGTCTGGGCCATATTTTCCACAGGCTCGGGGGCTTTGAAGGATTCCACCTTGGTTTTGAGGAGTGTGAAATTTGCTTTAGAGAAGTATTTCACTGTGGTTTTCTGGGCAGGGGGTGGGGTCGGGATGTGAATATCCAGTGAGATTAGTTTATGGTCTGATCTTACCAGTGAGGGATACACTTCTGGTCTGGAGCATAGAGTCCCCATGTTGGTGATGATCAGGTCCAGTATGTTTTCCCCTCTTGTGGGAGTGGTAACAAGTTGTTCCATGGCATTTTTGTTTATAAATTCTAGGAACCTTTGGGCTAGGGTGTTGGAGCTAGAGTAATGCTCCCAGTCTATGTATGGGTAGTTGAAGTCGCCCAATATAATGGTGTTTGGAGAGACCTTCATATTTTCCAGTGTTCTCATGAAGGCCGAGTGGGGTTCCTGGGTTAGGGAGGGTGGTCTGTAGCAGACTATAAATTGAAAGGCAGTTTTACCCACTGTTAGTTGCACATGGATAGTCTCTGATGCTTCGTGCTGTGCCACCAACCTGGAGGTGTGGGTATCTTTGACGAATATTGATATTCCCCCTCCTTTTGTTGTTTGGTCCAAGTTTTGGGGCCGAAAAGCATGGTATGAGGTATAACCTGGTAGTGCTGGGGTGCTCTCGGGAGCCTTGAACCAGGTTTCTGTTACTGCACAGATATTGATGTTCTCTATGCTAAGGAGAGTTTCGAGTGCATGCATCTTGAGGTTTAGACTTCTGGCATTGAGTAGCATTACTCTTGGTTTCTTATCCCTTGTGATACCTATGGAGGTGGGTTTGTCTTTTGAGCCTTGCCTAAAAAAGGCACTATGGGGGAAGCAAGAGCCTTTGCTAATATCCGAAAGCCCAGGGGTGACAGGTGCAAGCCGTCCCTAGCGAAGCATCGTGGCTTGTCGAGCATGTCATCCCAGGCTGACAGGCATTGGATCCCCTTTGAATGACACCAATACTTAAGCCAATTGTTGAAATTGATCATCTTGTCTTCATATTGTGGCATCATTCTAGGTGAGGGTAAGATGCTACTCAAGGTCAGGGTCATACCGGCCTGGGCTTCATGCTCAGAGAACTCCTCTATATCTCTTTTCATGTAGTCCAGGGAGGTACGTCTCAGGTCATTCCCACCAGCATGGACAATGACATATTTGTACTTGGTTTGGAGTGACCTGAGTGCTTGTGTTATGTGGCGGATCCTAGCACCCAACAGGCAGCTCACCGTGACCTTCTCCTTGTTCAGCCTGGTGAGCAGGACGTCAGTGTGCCTGACAATAGAGTCACCTATTACAAATGTATCAGGTGTGTTGTTTAGCCTTAAGGGCTGTGACTGTTCGGCACGCTGGCTTTGTGAGCTATGTGTTGCACGTGTTTTGTTTTGGAGTAGCGGTTGCTTGGGTGTCTGCTTTGGAGGTCTCTGCTGCTTAGGCAGATTTTTATTTAGAGCCTCTGAGTATGTTTTTGTGTGTTTATGTGTTTGGTTTGCTGTCGTGGTAGGTCTATGTGAGACTGGAATTGTAGTGAGTGTGGTTTCCTTCTCCTCCTGACTGGTTACGCCAGTACTGAGTTGAGAGAGCTTAGCCTCCAGTTTGGCTATATGGTTGCATCTCTCACATGTGTTGGAATTTGTTGGGAGGAGGAGAGGGCTGTCTGTGTACATGAGGAAGTTGTAACATTGCCTCAAGATTCCCAGATTCTCCAGCTGGACCAGAGAGGAGATTGACAACTGACCTTTGGACATGCTAGAATAGTATTGGGAATTCCTTTATAATTGAAAAAAAGGGCCAATGGGGAACAAGGTACTCAAGGGGAGTTTGTGAGGGTGTAGTGCTTTTAGTGCATTTTTTTAGTGCTGACTTATATAATTGCTTTAGTGAGCAAGTGCCAGGTAACTTAAATGCAATGTGTTACAGGTAACTTAAATGCAAAAACGACAAACAGTAACTTTCTTTCAAGTGAAACAAGGAAATAAGTACAGTAAGCAATGCAGATATCACTAGGGATCCACAGAAGTGCTGAAAAGCCGCGTTTTAGGTGGAATTAGCGTTTCAGGGAAATAACAAGCAAACAAACAACAAGCATACAAACAAAGCTATATTCAGCAGGCCTGGATCTAGTCTATGCTACAGCAAACAAGGTGTACCAATTTCAGTAAGAAACAGTTCAAATATGCAGGCACTATAAGCCTTTAACCAGAAATTTCCAGCTCAGAAGGGCACAGTCCAGCCTCTCCTCCCACAAGAGTGCAGACCATGAACCTTCTTAATGTAATATAACTGGCCTGAAGCCCAAGTGCTTAAACCAGAGCTAATACACTTTTTAGAATAACAGACACTGAGCCCTCAATCAGCAGTTCCCAACTTAGAAGGATGTAAGCTACCTGTCCTGCCACCACAGTGCAGGCCACAAACCTTCCTAATGTAAAACAACTGGTCTGAAGCCCAAGTGCTTAATCCAAAAGACTTAGAATGATAGCTGCACTTTAATCAAGTTACTACCAAGCAGTAATAAATACAATTGAATACTTTAAAGAATGCCTGGATTAGTGCTCAAGTTATACAAACAAAGCTAGATTCAGCAGGCCTGGATCTAGTCTATGCTACAGCAAACAAGGTGTACCAATTTCAGTAAGAAGCAGTTCAAATATGCAGGCACTATAAGCCTTTAACCAGAAATTCCCAGCTCAGAAGAGCAGAGTCCAGCCTCTCCTCCCACAAGAGTGCAGACCACAAACCCTCTTAATGTAAAATAACTGGCCTGAAGCCGAAGTGCTTAAACCAGAATTAATACACTTTTAGAATAACAGACACTGAGCCCTCAATCAGCAGTTCCAAACTTAGAAGGGTGTAAGCTAACTGTTCTGCCACTACAGTGCATACCACAAACCTTCTTAATGTAAAACAACTGGTTTGAAGCCCAAGTGCTTAAACCAAAAGGCTTAGAATGAGTTACACCAAGCAGTAATAAATACAATTGAATACTATTAAGATGACGCAAAAGCAAAATAAAGTAGGAAGAAACACAAATACAGTAAAAGCAGATACATTTTTTTTTTTTTTTTTTTTGAGTGAGCAAATGAGATGGGCTCAGGAGTTACAGGACAGAAACAAGTGCAAATGCAGGCCTTCAAATCAGAAAGTTGAGAGAGATGGAAGACCGCCCAAACAGCCAATAACTACAAATTCTGGGCCAGAACCACTCCTTATGTGGTAGACAGGTTACCTAATGCTTACCACTCCCACTGATAAGCTAGAAGGCTTCCCTCCAACACAGAAAGGCTTGGGGGGGGTGCTCAGAAGCTTACAAACAGTCCTCGATACAGCAAATCTGTATCTGGAACACTAATTACAGGAAAGGTAGGAAACAGGCTTACAGTTTTTTTTTTTCAGAAAAGTAGCAAAAACTGTAGTAAAAACAATTCACATGCAGTGCAAGCTGGCACACTTGAGTATGTAGCAATATTAGTCCACACACAGTTTGAAAAAATGTAATTAAATTAAAAAGGACTAAAAGCAAGTGCAGAAAGGGTTTATTAGGTAGAATGCGGTAAAGAGATGGGACTGGGGGAGTGTCCTAGATCAAATCTACAGTGGGGCGGGCACTGCAAAAGCCACCAAATTTAAACTACAACCAAGAACAGGGAGGGGGAAGACAGTTTCAACAGAGATGTGAGGAATCACAGTGCAAATTATAAAACCAGAAAAATATATACTGATCTCTGTATATTTGCAGAACAGTAAGACAACAGATATCTAAGCAACAATTTAGCTCTATAATACAGAATAATACAGAAAAATATACTCAGCTCTATATATTTGCAGATAGTCTTGTAAGGCTCTCTCTCAGTGCACAGGTTCCAATTTAAAAAGACATATTTACAAAACCTTATGCAAAGCAGTTTGGCTGAACAAAGGGTGTAAAAAGTTGTCCTAGTAACATCCAGGTAATCACAGAAACTGGAATCAGATTATATTGAAAAAGAAGTGTACAAACTAGATCCAAACAAATCACATGAAGGAGACAGAATTAGTAATAATGACCTGCGAATACTTCAGCAATAACTTACAGCACCATCATATTTATTATTTACTAGATCATATAAATATGGAGAGATTCTCCTCAAGATTGGAGACATGCACTTATTAAACCTGTCTTTAAGGGAATGGGGAGTAGGACAAAGTTAAAGTCACACAGACCCTTAAGTCTACTTTCAGTTTGTTGAAAAATAATGAAGAAAGTAATATTGAAAACGTTGTTAGAATTTCAAAGGCTGCGATTGACACCATATATATCAGCATGCGTGTATCGAAAATAGATCTATTACCACCTGTAACATGATGTTCTACAACAATATAATAATAGCTATGGGTGAAAAACTGTGCTGTCATGTACTTTATACTGATGTAACTTCAGCATTTGACAGGGTCATACACAAAGCACTGATCAATAAATGAGTACAACTAGGTATTGATTTACTCTTGATAAAATGGATAGCTCCATGGCTTACAGATAGGACATGGCAAGTATTATAAAGCAATTGAATAGGCAAAATTCATGGTTATAGTGAGGGTGTCCCACACGGCTCTGTCTTAGGCCCTTATTTGTTTAGACTGTATCTTTCAGATCTATCTTTTTCATCTGGGGTGTTCTACAGTCTGTATACAGATGACTTGAAACTGGGTAAACTGATTGCATGTCTGCAAAATAACAACTAAATTAACCATTTGGGAACAGGAGAATAACATGCTGATAAATACATCAAAAACTAAGCATATGAGATTTGGGAGACATAACTTGAAAGGTGAATATTTAATGCAGAACACAGTGACTGAAACTGTAGACTCATTTAAAGACCTGGGTATATGGGTAGATCCAGCTTTGAGTTTGTCTAATCATATCAACCAATTGGTTAATGATACTTCTAGAACTATAGGTTGTATAAAAAGGTTTATAAAGTCTAGGCAATCAGAAATGATGAAGCCATTGTTTATTAGTCATATTAGCCCAAACTTGAGTATGGAATAACAGTATGGAAACATTATAAGAAAACAAGCATGATTAAACTGGAAAGATTACTGCAGAAATATACAAAGGACATCCATGGATGTGAAGTTATTATGAAAGACTAAAATACCTGAACTTGTACACTGTCTCGTATAGATATTTATGAGGAGACCTTAATTCAGGTATTTAGAGCATTTAGAGATAACTACCTCTTGGAATGTCTCTAGTTATCAAAAAGTACTAGAGAATCATCAGACAACCTATGTAGCAGATTCTATAAGAATGAGAAATGTGCTAATTGGTTCTCGGAGAGAGCACATGATGCATGGAATAGACTACCAAATTAAATAAAAGCAAGCATTAGCTTAGATATTTTTAAGAACAGCCTGGACACTTGTAGATCAATGTGTGTGTATGTACCTTTAAGAAGCTACCCAAGGGCTTGCACAAGTGTATAAATACTGAGCATGTGTGAGCCTGACTGCCATTTTGTAGTAAAGCTGTGGAGATGTAAGCATGTATGCCTGCAAGCCCTGTCTATTAACAGTTCATTTATATTTTTTGATGCTGCTATCCATCCTGATGTGTTTCTATGTATTAAAGCATCTAAACGAACTAACCCGCCTACTTGTCATCTATGTTAGAGAGAGGCGAGCGACAACACTTATTATGGGAACAACTGTTTTGGTATATTGGCAGGTTAGGAGGGCATTAATGACCATGCTTGAAACATGTGTTTGTGTGTAACTCTATAGACATCATTTTAAACACTACAGATAACAAATCTCCAGGCCAGAAAATCCACAAGACTTTTATCGAATGGACTCTCTTTTAGCGCCTCGGATCACCAGCCTTTACAGAGTATAATAGTATCAAGGAAACAATCATTTATATACTAACACCAGTTAAAAAAAACATTCCCAATTACACAATTAATCAATGAATTAACTAACAATTAAATAAAAATTTTCCAACTACATTCTAAATGAAGACCTTTAGAAACCAGCGTATCATATTTCAATATAAAGATTGATTCTTTATATAACAGTCTAGATTTAACATCCGTATTATCAAACTATACACAATAGATTGATCTAATACATTAGATTGAAGCCCCAACCCCCTTCATTCATACAATGGTGAGTTTTGTAATGTGTTAGAAAATACACCAGATATCTCTTTTAGGAGAGGAAGGAATATTAGGGACATGATGGTCCACAGGAGGTTTTCTTGGCTTCTTAGGAGCAGGGGGGAGAGAATCAGGTGAATGAGAGGCATTGGAGAAAGCATCCAGTAACACCACCAAAACAGGAGGAATAACCACAGGTTTAGGAGATTCCAACTGCAACAACTCATAGTACGGCATATGGATATCAGAGACCTGTGCATAATACCACTGGAAAAAAAATCCATCATCCTAAACAGTGTGTCTCCAGTGGAAATTTCCTCTGAAGAAACATCAGGACTAATAGATTCCTCCTTCTCTGACCCATAGTCCAAAGCAGAAGGAATTTGAGTAGAATACGTTAGGGATTCATCAGCAGAATCCCACTCATCTGCTGAAGAATCCTGGTCTCTAGGACTTTAAGAAGAGTAGGGGACCAAGGAGAAGCAGGAACTGAAATGCCATGAAGAGGTTTTAAGGATATTAAGGCAGAAAATAACCTTTGAGCAAAAGCCTGCCACTCACTTTGAGGATCCCTTTAGTAGAAGAAACATGTTTAATTTTTTGTTTCTTCATTAGTCCGAATGCCCAATTTGAGATTATGAAAGAATGAAAAAAAAATGTTGAAATACACAATAGCAAATGCACTACAGCATTCGCTGTTGTGAATTTCAACATTTTAATGCAGATCGCACTATAGTGGGGATCGGGAAATGTACCCTTTCCCTCACTGTAGTGCGATCTCAGTGTCTGTGTGTGTGTGTGTGTGTGTGTGTGTGTGTGTGTGTTTATATATATATATATATATATATAAAAGCAGGGTGTGTGGGGGGCTTGCTCCCCTGAAAAAACGTTCTTTGCTGTGTGTTGCACAGTAGTACCATTTGTGGAAGTGTGGAGAATGTTTGAATTTTGTCGAATTCGACATTCTCCACTTCCGCATTCGACTTTTGTGTCAGTCATCTTTTTTTTGCTTATATGGTTAGTTGAAATGATAACTCACTCAGCTCGGGGAAATTATAGTAAAAAATATAAAAGATACATTCAGACTGGCGGCAAAGAAGTTCTGTTTTTGATAGGCCTGAACATCACCTTTATGTCCTACATTACACAGAGAGCGTTTGGTGACATTTGGCATACCTTTAAAATAAGAGGAGTCTTAAGTAGACTGGCCAGATGTCAGAATTGTGCGGCAGGAGAAGCCTTATGTTTTGAATACTGCAGCAGTGACTGTAAGGACATCACAATGTTCTACACAGAGATTTGTACAGACACTATCCAAAGCAACACTGCATTTCTACAGGTAAGCCTCTACAGAGAGAACTATGTAGATAGACTTCAGAATTCAGAAGATACAAAAATCGAAATTCAACACTTTATAAACAAGTCTATAAATATTTATTTTATTTATTTATTTATTGACATTTGTTAACCGGGTTTGTCCAACTGGGCTTGTAGCCCATTTTCAGTGGAGACCCGAGGAGAAAAGCTCCAGTAATACCTTTTAAAACAAGTACAATTTTAAACAATATTGATATAATAGCAGTTATAGAAAAACGATTCACATATGTTGGGATACATGCATAAAGTTAAAGTTGCATTAAAAAGAAGCTAAGTAACAATTTTACATTGCTATAGTTCAATAGGTCAACAATGAACATTTTTTGTTTTTATAAAACTGTGCAAATGCATAGTAGACATATTGGAGAGAGAGGTGTAATGAGGTACTAAGTATGGTCCTTTTGAGGGTACATAAAGGGAAGAAAGACTAGGTAGGGTCATAAAGACTAAAGAAATCATTTTTCACATGGAATTTGGTAGACAAAATTCAACAGATATGCAGGATGATTTTGCAAGGTTATCAAGAGGTATAAGCCTGGTGTACACCTTGTTCAGAGATAGCCTAACCACAGTGCTGTGCTACAAACTGCTGCAGCAGCATGGTGGGCTCTGTCTGCAACCTACTACAGGTGCTTATGAAGCTTTCAGAGGATGCAGCCTATGCTAAATTACCATATGCTCTCACCCCCAGAAATGCCTGCAGCAAGGCTTTTATTCTACTGAGTGATTCGGAGAATTACTGAGCTGTATAAGTTACCTCAGCCAGTCATGTTAATGAACACAGCCAAACCTTGCGTTCATCAATTGCTTCCAATGCATTAAAGGTAAGTGCTGTGTGTGTGTGTGTGTGTGTGTGTGTGTGTGTGTGTGTGTGTGTGTGTGTGTGTGTGTGTGTGTGTGTGTGTGTGTGTGTGTGTGTGTGTGTGTGTGTGTGTGCCACTGCATGTTTGAATCATGGAAACAGTTCCTTCTGGCCTCAGGTTTTTCTGCCAGCAGTGGGATTCTTTCTGAATCCATGGAAGTAGTCTAGAGATAGAATTATAAATACAGAGCTTTACAGATAATATTCCAACCAGACAATTTTATTGAAAGTCTTTAATAGATACAGCTCTAGATAGAGATTTTTTTCTAACAAAAAGAATTCTACAGAAAGGCATACAGAACTCTACAGGAAAAAAATAAACATAAAAATATCAGCATATAACGCTGCAGTCAGAATTCTAAGCAGAGAGCGTTTTACAAATATATTTCTAAACTCAATATTTTAAACACAGACATGGGGAAAGTTCTACAGAAAGAATTCTACTGAAAAAAGTTAAAATACAAATTTTATCAACAGAGATATATACAGAATTACACAGAACTCAGATTTCTTTATTTAAAGTCAAAACAGAGAATACATTACACACAATTCTAAACTCAGTATTGTATTACTAACTTTCCAGTCAAATGTTCTACAGACATAATTCTAAATGCAAAAAGTTACATTAGAAGTCTATAGATGCAATTTTAAACCTTGAAATTCATACATTTAACTGTACAGGTAGTATGCTTCAAACAGCAATCCTAAAAACAGCCTTTTACACAGTTCTAAGCACAAAATTCTAGAGGTAAAAGCTTAACTCATTAATCCCGAGTACCTTCTCATGGCACCTCTGTGCTTAACACCGAGAGCGCCATGAGAAGATACTAATTGCAAGCCGTTACCCCCCCCCCCCGAGTGCCTTCCACAAGCGTGAGAAGCTGTATTGTACATTTGTAGCTCAGCTTAATGTGAAACACAGTGAAATCGTAACCAAACTTGTAATTTATCTTATGCAGCTACGATTCAGTGCGTTTTTGCATTAGGCTTACATTTAACTTTCATTAGAAAATCCGCTTCCAAAGTAGTTGCTAAAGCAAGTGAGGGTAGCCAATCGGAATCTTGCATTCCAAGCCACCAATTGTGCCACACCTCCACCCCCAACATGAATTTCTTTTGTTTTTCCCTAAAATAAATAGAGGGTCCAGCAGCAGGTCTGTCCTTTCTTTCTGCAAATATTTGTAGATTTTACCTGCTACTGGATCCCTCAAAGTTTTTTTGTGGACTCACGGTTTGCACACATAGCTGGAGCTAGAAGGAGTTTGCCGGTTCAACTTTCCTGTTCAGCTTTGCCCAAGGAGTATCTAAGGTAAAATATGTGCTTTTGCAGCCAATAACCAAATGCAACTGTATTTTGAAATGCCAACCCCAAAAAAGTTTAATTTTGCATCGTTCTAATGGAGGAGTAGGTGTATTACTATCGTTATTCCAAGCAATTGAATGGCAGTGTATATATAGTAAACATCATTGCAGAATTGCTGCTTTTATTTCCTGACAGTAGTACCCCTTGTGTTCTACTTTTGGAATGCACTTGCAACACTACACTTTAGAACATAGTGATATAGCTGAGGAAGCATGTGCAAAAAATCGCTGGAGTTACGTAATGAGTAAAGAAGTGCAAGAAGGAAAGTTTAGAGTCGTGCTATTAAAAAAGTGAGCCGCTGGAACTGTATGTTGACATTCTTTAAAATGATCCCTTCAAAATGTTGCTTTAAATAATGTCACAGTAGTTTGTGGATACATCATTAAAAGCTGTGTTAGCAGCGTTATTTTTAATTGCAAGAGATACATGTTTGACAGCGCTTTCAGCTGCTTTAACGTTTGTTATTCACCAGTTTCTGGGCATTCTTTGAATGCTTTATTTTGTTTAGAATTAGCTGCTTTGAGTACACTTTCTGTTGAATGCAGGTTTCTACCCTGCTATCATATGCATTGTATAACCTAAGGCTGAAGTAGTTCATCTTTATCTTTTTTGCTACTGTGATTTTAGTTAATGGCAGTGTGAAATCTGACTCTCTCGCATAAATGTAATATGCATGTTATTCTGGCTCTGTGCTAGTTTCAGAGTGTTAGCCTGGTTAATAGATAAAGAAGTTTGTCAGGTTATGAACAGCAAATCTGCTTTACAGAGTGGTCTGTTTTCCATGAGTTTAAACATGACAATTTTGCAGATGCAAAGAGGAGGCTTCTCCTGATCTTAGCTATTTACTTCTAAGTCTAAGCTATCTTAACTTACCTGCTTGTTAGCATTGGTTTTGAGGTTGCCAGCATTGAACCATGCAGCTTTGTCAAAGGTATTCTTAGTGCCCAGTCATGTGATGGGCTTGGCAATGTTAAATATTAAATGCTTCAGCATAAATATTCTTTTGGTGCCAAGTGTTTTTGGCTGTGCTATTAGCAGTTATTGACCTGTAGATCCTAGTGCAGGTGATTTAGAGGTTTGGTGTCAGAGTTGATGACAACCCTGTCTGTTTTGGTGCAAGCAGCACCTGCTTTCTGCAGTAATCGACACCAGGGTTCTTTACAGTCAGGCAACTTGTTTGTTTATATTTAATTCCTTGTCTAAGGCTGTTTGTATACAAATGAGGCTGAAACCTGCCTTTATTAATATTGGGGTCTTTGTGACATGTATTCTGTGCTTTATGCCAAACTACTGAAATTGTCTTTTTTTTTCTGAGTGCAGTATTAAGCAGAACTATCCTTGTAGAAACAGACTGCATATTACAGGGAGAATAGTGGGATTTGTCCCGTTTGTATTGGGTTGACCCTGCAACCAGTGTTAGCTATTGATCTGGCTAGTTTTTTATCCCAGGTTTTGATGGACTCAGACAGCCCACCCCCACAAACAAACATCTACCCTTTGTGTACCTAAAAAAACCCATAAAAATAAATAATGAAAATATGCATCGGCCTACAGCTTCTGGTCCTACAGTACTCTCAGCCATGGGCAGGTTATCGACCACTTGCCTTTGGTTACCCCCAGGTCCCCTGGTGTGGTGTTTGTGTGTGACATGAGGATGAGACACATCCTCTGAGGCTATACATTGCCTACTTCAGGAATGGGAGAACCAAATCTTTTAGTTGCAGGTGAAGCAAGTCAGACGTGTTGTCAGTGTTAAGTCTTTGTAGAGATTTTTATCCCAGTCATTAAATCACTTTGGGATCTTTGGGCTTTTGTGATACAAATGGCTTAAGGGATTGAGATGACACAAGTAAATATTCCAAACATTGACACGTACAGCCCCAGACAGTAGATTTTTTTTTTATGAGAAAGTTTGTTTGATCTTAATCCTTAACACTATTAATCAGATAGATTTAATGCATTAGCAAATTAAGTAATTTATTTCATCTTTGGTTGTTTTATGAATAATCTGTACCACAGTCTGCTAAGGTGGAGGCAAGTGTCTCTGCAATGCTAATCATCCATATTTTGAGAACAATTATGATCTGTGAATAGGACTGATAAGGACAGTTACAGTAGCATCTGAGGTATGGAGCTAACAATTACTCAGTGAAAGAATCTTCCTTCTAGCAATTGCAGGGGTATGGCTGGGCCTTGGTGCTAGGTATTATTTTAAGTGCAGGCAAAAGTAGCTCCATCATGCTGATGCCAATGTACGCTTATATCCTGCAAGAAGAGTTATGGACGACTGAGGTTTTCAGTTTTTAGGAAACACATCTGGGATGTCTACCCCTCAGTTGATGTCTAATCTGCTAGAATATCATTACAAATGTCATTTCACCAAAAAGTATGTAACCAAAGATGACTGTGCAGGTCTGATATGACTGCAGAACCCTTAGGGGTTGAACCTGTTGAACAGTATAAGCCAATTATTTACATTGGGAAGTCGTTAACCATCACACCAAATCTGGGTTTGATCCCCTGATTGGAATACCATAGTGTGCAAGATCAAGAATCAAGAAGTGAATTCAAATCCCCTTAAACTCAGATGAACCAGTCTGTTTCTCTTTTTTGTAGGACCTATGTATAAGGCTGAATAGCCAACTTTCTGGGAGTGTGAAACTCAAGTACTATGCAAACCACAAAAATTAATAATTAATATCTACACAGTAAATCTTTCTATACATCTTAATAAAATATACAAGTGTTAATTATATAAACATATTTTAATAGCCTTACTAATTATATCAAAATATAATAATGTATTTCTTACAGGGGATCTTGCTTTTGAACAACAATACTGCTGTATATATGTATGGTCCACTAATGTATGTATGTTTTCCAGATCCCCTTATCCAGTTCTCCACAATCTTCTCTTATATACCCATAATTTAGAATAATTGGCCTAGCTTCAAATTCATATATAGAATCATGTTCTGTTGTTTTCTAACCTTGTGAACTTTTACCTACATTGTAACGTCATAATTATAAATATAGCAGTTCATTTATAACATCCTCATTTAATAAATCCATTGTTATTTAATATGGCTCTAATGACTTTACTTTTAAAAGAGTCTGTGTAGCTTAGAGGAAGACCCAACAAGTTCAGAGGATGGAGGTTCAGTAATCTCTTTCCACCCTATTTGAGATAGGCATGAACATTTAATTTCATTTGTTTATAACTTACTGAATAGGTCAACTGGGCCACAAATCCTTTTCAGTCAAATCCCAGGCCAGAAGAGTAAAAGTAAATATGACACGTATACAACTTACAGATACAGGTTATGTTGCCAGTCAACCAGCATATTTTTGGGAGGTGAAAGGAAGCAATAGTACCTGGACAAAACCAGTACAGGCTAAGACAGAACATGCAAAACTCCACACAGACAGTAACCACAAGTCAGAACTGAATCCCAGACCACAGACTGTAGGGACAAGAAGCTAATTACACCCTGTAGACATCTAAATGACCAGAGTTGGAGTACTTAGTCAAAAAAAAAAAAAGACACATTACTGTAATATTCCAGTTAGATTCATGCCCCCCTCCCTGCGCTTCCATTGCAGTAGTTGCTACAGTTTAGACTATACACTGAGCGATACAGCACTCAGGTTTGACAGTAAATGCAATACCAATACTTAAAAGTTGGTATTCCATTAACGAGAAATTGATCTGCTAATTGCAACCCCCCCCAACAACACTTTGCAGCCAGGGCAGTTGCCCCTCCCACCCCACACTACCTATGCTACTGAAAAAGGTAAGAAAACTATATATAGCAAAACAAAAATACAGATGAACACTAGGGTGGTAAAATAGAGGAAAGTTGGTTGTTGAGAGGATTATAAACATACCGTGTCTGTCTTTTCAGAAGGATAGAATGGAGAGGTGGCATGATTTGATTTCACAAAATCACAAAGGAACTGCACAGGAATTGAACTGGAAAAAATGTAACTTATTAGCCAGGACAGGGAGAGGGGAGGCAGAGATGGCAGGAGTTCTAGACGAAATAGTCATACTTCAGTTTAGATATGAAATATTATTTTTCCACTGAGAAGGTGGTCGCCCAATGGAATGGACTTTCAAATTGAGCTGTGCATGACCAAGCAAATTAGTACTTTGAAAGTCATTGGATTACTGGAAGACTGGGAGAATAAAAATAGCAGATGAAGGCACACCTCTCAATTGTCCAGAATTTTGCAGAATATCCAGATTTTTCCTCATATTTTTGGTCTATTACTAATAAAATGTATAGTTTTCTGGCAAATCGTTGAGGATTTAAATCACTAAATAATGACAAATGTTTGAGTTTCAGACTTCATATCCTTCAGAAAAATGCATGCCAATGCAAACCCTGTTATTCTAGCAATTTTCTAGCTTTATAAGAGCAATATATAAACTCTGTCCCCGACTTATGGGTCATTGCCCCTCATTACTTTTGTAATTTTGTACTTGGTCCAGTATTCTAGCACTAAGAGGTTGAGAGGTACAGATGTAGGATGTTGACTGTAACATCCAGGTAGAATAGCTATACCCATAGTTATCTTATTCCAACGTAAAATGCATTTCTCTGCATATTAAGTTTGAACAAATGCTTCAGCTAACCCATTTGTGATTAGATAGTAAGAAGTTGGCATGAAAGCTATTTTGTAGCTTGAACATTTTACATTTCTTTTGTTATCTGTGAGATATTAGTGTAAATCTGTATAGAAAAGTTCCACAGAGGTGAGGAGAGGATTCATACGTACTTCTCAACTGTCCAGATTTTTGCAAAATGTCCAGATCTCTGACTTATTTTTGGTCTGTTGGTTATTAATTTGTGTGGTTTTCTGGCAAATCATTGAGGATTGAATTCACTAAATAATTGTCAATAATGATATCAACAATGATTCCCAAAGCTGAGGAAGGGTGGAGGCAGTCAAGAAATGTTTGGGCTGGCTAGTAGGCCTTGCAAGACTGATGTAGCAAATCCTGCCCTGGATTTGGAAAAGATAGGCAGGTGGTAACGCTTGGTGAAGGTGTGTACAGAACGCCAGGTAGCAGCTTCCAGTATATCTCTGGTTGGGAATCCCCTGATAAATGCTGTAGAGGTAGATGTAGCCCTAGTGGAATGTTTTCTGACCCCCTGAGGGGTTGGTTTTCCATGGTGCTTGTAGCAGAAATGGATGCAGTGTGCAATCCATTTGGAAATGGTTTGTTTTGAAATGGCCTTGAAATGTTGGCATTGTTTAACCAGATATTTTTGACAATATTTCTGCCTTTTTAACTTCTGAGTGTTATTGTAACCAAAGGGATGGTTAGGTGAGATAACCTGAATTAATACTTTAAAACGGATCAGCCAGATAAGTTTGACATTTCTGCTTGTCTTATTATTATTATTATTATTATGATTATACTCAGTAGTTGCCTGAGTGAGATAAAGGTTATCACTAGGTGACTACTGACAGCATGGAGCTACCATATTTGTTGTGCATTTCTCCTGGCTTTGTCAGTCATGTGTGGAATTTAGGTGGGAGGAAGGGCTCAGTAATATCTAAGCGTTATACAATTTGACTGAATGACTCAGTATCATCAGTAAGGATAAGACCCGAGTTTGTGTTACAATGTAATATGATGAAAGCCTACTCAGGTTATGTGCATCAATTATCACCTGTGTCTCAGCATGCATACCTTTGCAGTAATGAAAGGAAGGCCATTATCACATTAGCAATATGTGCAGTTACAATATAGCAGTGAGTCATTATCACTTTTCTGGGAAAAGTCGCAGCCGCTGTCACTGTTATTCACATAAGGAGAAGTTGTTATCGCTTTGATGAATGCACAAGCCAGGTTGTGTTTTTTCTCTAGTTGGAGTCATTGCAAGCAACCCCCCTCATTCTTCAACTGCCTACCCTCCTAAACCCCTGATTTTTTTCTTCCTGTGTGTATAAATATATATATATAAATATATATATATATATATATATATATATATATATATATATATACATTATATATATATATATATATATATATATATATATATATATACACATATATATATATAGATATATATGTGTATATAAATCTGTGCATGTGTGTATATTGCTATATATGTATGTACTTGCACATATATACATTGTTCACACACACACACACACACACACACACACACATATAATTTTGGTGATTGTGCGTATCTCAACATTTTCCTGAAAGGGTCATTTAGGGACATGTGTATAACATGTAGTAATGAAGACGTTGGCAGGGGAAATAATTCATTTGCGTACCAGGGAAGTGCTTGTGCATACATGGTCAGACTGCTGAAGATCATAATACAGATACAGTGTAACAAGTATAGGTTATCTATAGCTCAGGTTTCAGTGATGGTTATTATAATTTTTGTTTATGTATCCAGCTTTTGAGAATAATTTATTATCTGTTAACAATATGCACATACTGGATTGAGGAAAACTGATGGGTGTTATTGTAACCAGAGTGATGGTCAGATGCGATAAGTGGAATTATTACTTTTGTAACTAATTCTAACATGGTTTAACGAGATAAGTTTGCCATTTCTGCTTGTATTACTGTACTTCTGCTTATACTCAGTAGTTGGGCATGTGTCCACGCTTTGTTAGTCATGGGTGGAAATTAGGTGGGTAAGAGGAAGGGCTCAGTAACATCCAAGTGTTATACTATTTTGACTGAATTATAATGATATAGTATTTCTACTGAATGATAATGAATGCCTATGTACTCCACACTAACGTATTAGTTATTTGGTTATATGGTTATGGAAATTTGATTTTTTTCATATTTTGGTAAATAACTTCACAAGGGAGAATCTGAATGTGCTAAATAATACCTTATTTTGAAGACAGTATTGATAGTTCTAACATGGTAAAAGAATGGTGCCTGTATGTTGTACACATGTGCAGATATCAAAGTTTGTTTTGGACTTAGGTTATGGAAATTATGATTTTTTTTGTATTTTGGTAAATAACTTTGCAAGGGAGCATCTGACTGTGCCAAGTAATACCACATTTTGAAGATAGTATTGCTGGTTCCAATATGGTAAAATAATTGTGCCTGTATGTTATACACATGTGCAGATATCAAAGTTTGTTTTAGACTTAGGTTATGGAAATTATGATTTTTTTTCATATTTTGCTGAATAATTTTGCAAGGGAGCATGTCAGTGTGCCAAGTAATACCTCATTTTGAAGATAGTGTTACTCCTTACAACATGGTAAAAGAACTGTGTCGGTGCACTGTACACATGTACAGATATCACAGTTTTTTTAGTCTTGTATGATTATGAAAATTATACATTTACAACACTTCTCATTATTATGCCCATATCTTTGCAAGAGAGCGTGGTGATCACACAAATGATGCATCATTTTGAAGCTGACATTCAGATGCACAACTTCTACACTGATATGTAGGCTCTGTCTGTTACAGGTGAAGAGATATTATGATTTGTTTATTTATCAATTATGAGAAATAATATATTAATCATATTTCTGTGAATATCTCAAGAAAGGAGCGTCACACATTAATGGTTAATGTATCATTTTAAAGCTAACATTCATACTAACAAATTAAATTTAAATTGTATGGGTCTGCATGGTACATTGACCAAGATATTGTGCTTTGCTTTTCAAAAAGGTAAAAAATATACACAATATCAACATTCCTTGCCAAATATTTAATAATGACTTTGATATGCACAACATTTACACTGCTGGAAAGGTAAGTGTCTGCTGAACAACTTTTGCATTTACATTTTTAGTCTAGCTTTGAACATTTGTTTTCTATATGGTATTACAAATGGATTTTTTGAAAATGAGCTCAAGCTACAATGTTGTCCTATGGTGGAATTAAGCAGGCAGCTTTTTCTGAGCTGCTCCAGAGTGAATGAGTTAAGCACAGAGCTATACACACAAAATATGAAGCATTTGATAATTAAAAATAGAATTCTACCTCTATTGGTTTACTTGCCTGTTCCTATTAAAGTGAAAACAGTGAACGCTAGAGACCACATACATTGTTTTGGGGCGTTTCTCCTTTCACAAAAGATGTGTTGACTGTGGAGCTGGAATACATAAGTTTGAGAGTGTAGAAAGCTTGTCTTCATGTAGAGGTGAAGGGATGTTTAGCCCTATAAAATATATATTTTAACATGTGCTATTTCAATATACATCTTTCAGTTAGTTGTGATCAAGAAAGTGATTTCCCAGTGATCCCAATTTGACTCTTCTTTATGGAAATAACATTCTGCAGATACAATTCAAAAATGCAAAATTGTACACAGAGTTCTAAATGCAGAAACCTACAAGTGACATTTTGCAGATGCAGCTCTACAGATAAAATCATAAATACAGAATTCTAAAAATAAAATTTAAACACATGGTATTCTACAGACAGAATTTTAAAATGCAAAATCCTACTTGTTTAGCTTTATATACTGGTATCTAGTAATGCAGTTCTACAGCTAAACTTCATAACAAAGTGCAGCAGAAAAAACATACAAATACAAAAGTTCAGCAAGCAGAATTCTTAATATTAAACAGAAACTAAACACAGAATACTAAATAAAAAAAATCTCCAAATACAGTTAATCAAATATGATTCTTAACAAAGAACTATACATAGAGTTATAAACATAAAATTCAACATAATGAATTCCAAACCAGATTTAGATAACTACACTGAATTATGCATAGGGATATAAACAGAAAATATGAAAGGTTGAATTCCAAACTGAATTCTCCAGATGCAGTTCCATAGCCAGAGCTCTAAACACAGAACTCTCCACGGGGAATTCTGTAGACATATTTCTAAATACAGAATTCTACAAATGAAATGCAGAATGCTAAACACAGAATTATATCAATACAATTTTTCAGATTGAATTTTATAAATAAAATTCTACTAATAAAATTCTTAAAGTTAAATTCTAAGCACAGCATGCAACAGAAAAAAAAAATCTAAAAACAGAATTATATAGATACAATTATAAATACTGCATAATATGAATGGAATTAAAAAGACCAGAATCTTACACATTAGGTTCTAGAAATTGTCTGGTACAGACTGAATTCTTAAGTTACTGTTCTGAACAAAGAATATAAACATACAGACAGAATTCCACAGATGATACTCTAAACACAGAATTCTTCAGCTAGATATCTACACGCAGAGCTATGCAGTTAGAATTCCTAACACAGAATTTGTACAGAAGTACAACTGAATATACAGCATTCTACAATTAGAATTCTAAACAGAAGTTTACAAATTTCTAAACAAAAGAATCCTACAAACAGAATTCTAAGCACTGCCTTTTACAAATGCAATTCCAAATGATTAATTTGACTATTCAGCTTCTTGAGACAAAATTCAGACAGAAACTAGGTGCGCATTTCTACATAAAAAAAATTACATATAATTCTAGAGACAGAATTCTGAAAACAGAACCATAAAATTCTAAACACAGAACTTCACAGATAGAAGGATAAAAGTACAACTCTAATCACTGATTTCAAGCAAAACAATTTACACAAAGAATTCTGAGGAGTTTTCAGCAACTATGTTAAACAAATAATTCTATACACAGGCACTGAAAATAGCATTGTGCATGTATGAAATATAGACTTATTTGCACATAAATTGACAGAAAGGGTTATAAAGCACTATTATATAGGCAAACTTTTACACATGTAATTCTAAACACAGAGTTCAATATATAAAATTCCAGTTACAGAATATTTTGAAATGAACTCAAAATTCTAGACACATAATTACTCTGATAAAATAAAACAGATTGAATTCTACTCACAGGAGTTTGCAGATATTATCCTAAATGCAAAAGCCAAATTAAATAATGCTAAACATAGAATTACACAGCTGGAATTTTAAAGATCGATTTCTAAAATATACTTTACATATAATGTTATATGAATATCATTTTAAATTAATAAGTCTCGTGAGAGAGTCCTATCAAATCCTAAACAGAGTATTTTACAGATAAAATTAATCTGACAAGAGTTCTAAATACATAATTCTACTGACAGAATTTAAAACATGAAATTATTGGAAATAATTACATACACAGGTTTTCACAGCTAGAATTCCAGTGTGTTATGCATATAGACTTCTACATAAAGCATTCTACAGATGCAGTTCAACTGACTTCTAAATATGGTATTCTGCAGAGAGAATTCAAAATCATATGGTAGTCTGTAGACATAATACCATACAGAATTGTACATATTGAGTCCTATACACTAATTCCTACTGATACAGTTCTGCATATAGAAAGCGGCAGAATTCAAATCACAAACATCTGCAGACAGAACTTGAAACACAGAATTAACCAGATAATATTCAATATCAGAAGTTTAAATATAGTAGTGTATAGACAACATTTAAAACACAGACCTCTCCAGGTACAGGTCAACATATACAAATCTAAAGGGAAAAAATTACTTAGAAACACAAAAGTCAGCAGAGAGAGAGAGAGAGAAAGAAAGAGAGATAATGGCTCACTGCCATTTAAAAATCTGCACACTGACTGCACAGCCCAACTAGCGTGTCAGTTGTAAATCGAGCATATAGGGAAAAAAAAGTACAGCCGCTAAAACTGGAATATGCTGTAGAGGGTAGATAAAAATACAAGAAAAATCTGGTAAGTTCTGCAAAATTAAATAAACAGAAATGTAACTGATTTTTCTTTTATTTCTGTGTTGTCTCTCCTTAAATCTGAGTAGACTCCTGTACCTTTTAACTGTCTGGATCTTCACAGAATGTCAAGAGTTTTGCCTAACAGGTTTGGTGTTTTCCTCATTAAAACCAATATTTTTTGCCAAGCCACTGGGGATGGAAGTCACTACATAATAGCAGACAATTGAGTTTTAGGCTACATCTCCTTCAGGAAATGTACACTAATACAAAACTTTCCATTTCATTTCTCATTTCTCATTCCAGTAACTTTCATTTCTCATTCCAGTAACTTTCTAAGTTTGTAAGAGCAATACAATCTATCCATATTTTTGGAACTTTGCGCCCCCCATTGTGCTGGGCTTTGTCCAGGTTTCTTGCACTAAGAGTAGCAGTTAAAAAAAATCAGCAGCAGGGATTCTCTTTTCTCCCTTGCTTCTCCTGAACAGCACTGATGTTCTGTGCAAGAATGGGAACAAGCCCTATATGCATGCGCAGAATGTTAGTAAACAAGGAAGAATATGTAGAAACACTACAGCACCATTATGCGAAGGCATTATTTAACAAAGATAAGCAATTTCTTTCTTAAATAATGTCACTGTATAATAACAATAACCCATTTCTGAGTGTGGGTGATGCTGGATTTACCCCCACACAGTCACAACTTATTGCTTATAAGAGAGAATTCTAAACTCCAACTTTCAAGGATAAAATTTAAAATGCATTCTTCAACTATAATTCTCTCAACAGAATTTTACAGGTAGAGATTTAACCCTGAATTTAATAAGTAGAGCTCTATACTCTTAGATGTATAGATACAATTTTACACAAAAAATTCTACAAATAGAATTCTACTCAGAGATGGCTAAAAACATAATTATTAACACAGATTTCTACAGATAGTACTCTGAACCAAACCCTTCTACAGAAAGACTTCAACAGATGACACCATAAAGAAGTCTGCAAGAGAAACACAGAATTCAGCAGACAGAAGTCTAAATACACACCTCCCAAGAAAACATTCTAATCATATTCTTCACATATAGTTCACTAAATAAAATTAAAAATACAGAACATAACAGGCAGAGACCCTATACCAAATTTAACAGGTAGAACTCCAATCTGTCAGGTTTATAAATACAGTTCTACACAATGGCTTCTACAAGTACAGTTTCACAAAGATAATGCTACAAACAGAATTCATAACACAGATTTATATAGATATTAATCTGAGCAAACACTTCTACAGAGAGAATTCAATAGATGGCACCATAAAGAAAGAAGTCTACAGATTGAATTCTGAGCATAAAATTTTGAGCATAGACGACAATAAAAAGAATTTCAAGCACAATAGTCTGTACACAAAATTTACAGATGAAATTCTACAGACATAAATTGGCTGCCAGGATTTTAATCATGGATCATTACATATATAATTATACAAACAGCTGATACGATTCTAAGTACAGAATTTTAAAGATCAAATTCTGAAAAATGTAATTATTTATTTTAACTTTGTTTACCGGGGAGGTCTGACTGGGCAAGTAGGCAGTTTTCAATGGAGGCCAGGAGAGAATAGTTCCATGAACAACTTAAAAAAACATATATAACACTATAGAATAATAAACAACATTCTAAATACAGTGTACTAAGTTTTATTTGAAGAAGTCAAAACACAGACTTCTTCATACAATGGTATAACACAGACAGCATTGTGCATTAACGGATTCATAAAATCTTATTAAGCAGGTAGTCTGGGTGACTACATAGAGCCTGGTCATGCAACTTGCAGAACTTTTATTTATTTATTTTATTTGATTATGTACTTAACATTTGTTTACTGGGAAAGTCCAACTTGGAACAAATCCAATTTTCAGCGGAGGCCCAGGGAGAAACACTCCAGATGCATGTCTGTATAACAAATTTGTGGATATACTTTTGGTAATTAATTGGGCAAGATACAATTTCCTAACTATAACTGAAATGTGATCTTCAAAAATTAGTTGTTAGTGAAAGTTCTAATATTTCTATATGGCAAACATTTGAAATGTTGGACCTGCTAGAGTGAATCCTGTAAAATGGTTGAAAAAAACTGGACTTATATGTATTAAGTACAAGACAGTCATTTCTCGGAGTAGTCCCTTTTCTTCAAGGTGTGGTGATTTCAGAGTTGGTATATATAAGACTGGGGTTGAGTGGGGTTTGTCCCTCACATTGGGAGTGCAACTTCCTGTCCCCTTGCAAAAAAGAAGTTTAAAGAAGAAGAGCAATGCTCCAGATTCACTCTTCACCTGCATTTCTGATCTTTTCTTTTTCCATGTTAGCACGCAACATTTCAAGTGTCGACATTTCAATGGGGAGTCCTTCTATATATTTCTAAACAACTCGAAACAAAGAATTCTACAGACCAAATTCAAAACACAGAATTGTACAGACAGGATTCTAAACACAAACTACTACATTATTTACCAGTCCTACATATAGGTATCACTCTGCTAACAAAACTTTATCCTGAAATATTGCAAATATTATACTTATTTCTATACAGCTTGAAATATTTCAACCATGGTTGTGTATACCGTTTTATGTGTATTTACTTTTAATATGCATTTTTGTTATTGTGTGATCTACTTTCACTTTTGTTATTGATTTCTTTATTGTATTATACATTTCACAATTCTGGATTATGGGCCTTAGCTTAAAAGGGTCAGTTGACCAGTCTACTTATCCAGTTACCAAATTTCAAATAAACAAATAAATATATAAAAATAAAGACAGAATTCTGCAGATAGAATTCTAAGCATTGAACTCTATAAACAGTATTATGACAATTCTACACAAAATGTTGGTAACAAAAGTCTGCAGATTTAACTATATTTAGTGGATACAATTCAAAACACAGAATTCTAAGGGTTAAAGTCTAAATGACTTCCTAACGAATAATCACTGCTAGAGAATGTGACTGCCCTGTAAGCAATCACAGAATGGCGCAGATATTAGCAAGCAATCAGCAAAAACTTCCACATCAGAATCACAGTTAGATAATGCCAAATTCTGGCATGCATGACCCCAGAAGAGTCAAGGAGGAGAATAATTGAATGTAGAATGCTGGACAGCCATAGTTGCTGTTGAGTACAGCAAATTGAGTGAAGGGGAACAGTAAAAGAACTAAAAATCGCAAGTATGACACATCACAGGTGACAGGGAAGCTATAAGAGTTGTGGCTTCCCCAGATACTTTCAATAGGATGCATACTTGTAAGGATTAACAGCAGGAAACAACTTTGACAATCACAACCTCAACTAAGAATTGCAGTAGTGTCACTTAGTATAATGATGGGAGATAATGCAAAGGGATAAAGCTAGACAACACCTCAAGGAGTATGTGAGATCTTTTACAAAGGGATGCACTCAATCTAATCAGAGTGGAAGTGCTATTAAGTTGATGTACATCAGTGATACTTAAGGTAGCTGCAGGCTCTGTGTCAACAGAATAGCTAAGATGGAGGAGGATATCCCACAGGACTATGCAGGGCAGCCAAAAGCTCTTTGTACTGAAGGCTGCATGTATAGTTTGATGACCTTGCAAAAAGGCAAGCCAAAGCCAAACCAAGACTAAATGTGGATGAGTACCAGGAAAAAGTGGTAAGAGGACGACTGTAAAACATCTAACACATGCTGTGTCAGCTTAGTATCAAAGGAAGTAGGGACTGGCTATGAATTTGTGTACACTGTAGAATATGACTAAGTATTTGGCACAACACCATATGGTGTACTGGAGGATATTGCACCATCGGGCAGAGGCTAGTACATCTGCACACATACTATGGCATCCAGAGGTGCACCGCATCCCTAAATAAGGAGATCCTGAAGTAACTACCAAGAAAAAGAAACCTGTGCCAGATCACAGCTCATTGTTGTTATAAATATTTGCTAGCATTTGCCAATATTCTGTCTACATCATGAGGGGCTGTCACGCTGAACTGTGGACAGCATAATTCAGATACAAAACCTGCAGGGGATCTGGAGCAGGACACGGTGGGACTAGTGACCACCCTGATGTTCCAGCCTACAGAACTTGATGACATCTAGGGTACTGATGATGGACTGCACTTTCCATATTAACTCTATTGAATGCTGCCAGCTGTTCTCAGTGCATGGATTTGTGAGGACTAGTGAAAGACACAAATGTTTCCAATTGGTGGTGGATCAGTAGATGTACAAAAGTGAAGCAGCTCAAATTTATTGTAGTTTGGGAGAAAGAATATGAACTGTCACATGTCTAAAAGCGCATCATATGTGATTTTGAGCCGGCAGTGATGAAAGTAGTCTGGGTATATTTCAAGCATGAGAAAGCTGTGAAAGTCATGACATTCAGTTCCATCTGTATCAGACAGTATAGCATGAACTACAAGGCCTGCATTAATCCTCATGCAAGTCCAGCAGTGTTCCTGTGACCATACAACCATTACTGCTACTACTGTTTAAAGAAAACTACATGACACAGAAGTCACACTTCAGTGTAAAAATTTCTGAAAGGAACTACCAAACCAGCACAATCCATCGGTTTGGAAAATCAATGAGCTATTAGTGTTTTCATTCTCACAATAGAAAATCATTGACCCTGGCACTGCTATCATCGGTGCTGCCCAAGAAACAAAATACAGTTGTTGACCATACTGTCTTGCTGCACAGGGAACAGAACAGGACCATACTGAGCCAAGAACAGGTAATTCATGGTAAAAATCCATCTTCCAAAGCACCACAACATACATGACAATATGTCTAGAATCCTGTGTGTTCTTTGCAGAATAATAACCACACAGTTGCATCACTGCTGTGATGGCTTGCATGAATTCTACACATATTATGCCCCTTATTCCAACTTGAGTTGCACATTTTTATTGTGGGTGTGTATCCCTGTACCACCCATTCAGTTTGCTTTAATATGTTGCAGTATATGAACATGCTGTAAATGAATATTTGTGTACTGTGGCTGATGATTTTTGAAATTTTGTTTATGCTACACATGCCTTATTGTTTACATGCCTTAACCCAGTCATACCATATGCCTTTCTCAGACTGCTGTATTGTGCACACATACTGCATAGGTGTACACAACACACTTCAGCACTGTGAACAGAGATCATCTCACCTCTTTGTTTTCTGTTCACTGTTTTGTGTGTTATTGCCCTGTGTGATGCTTTATAGCATGGCATGCATCTAAACATAGAATTCTTCAGACAGAATTCTAAACGGGACTCTACAGACAGAATTATAAATATAGAATTTTAAAAACAGAAATCTAGATTCAAAATAATGCAGATAGAAATACAAAGAAATAATTCTATGCAGAGAATTATTCAGAGAGAGTTATAAACAAAGAACTCTAAAGAGATAATTACAAGTGTGAAAAACTGAAAGGCTACAGCCTAGTTAGCTAGAATTTTGTAAATAATTCTATGTCATGCATAAATATTAATGTAATCTACAGGCTGTTTCACAAATGTAAAGAAAACTGTGTATGTTCTGAGCTTCAAAAATGTAACCACAGTGCACCCTGCTGGAAGAAAGCTGATAAAGTATTTTATGACTGTTTGATCTCAAAACTCAGAGACAGGATGTCTGGCCTAAGAAATTCCTTCTATTGTTTTGAGACCAGAGTTAATTGCTATATTTTACATGTATACTGTCCTTTATTGCTGTGGTTTCCTGGCCAGGTGCAAGATTACAAAGAGAAATGTAAATTTTGAGTTTCTGTTAGCCAGAGAACCAGAGATGTGTTAAGAATGATTCAATCTAAAAATAGCGTGATGTATTATCAATTTAAGCTATCTCAGAGAGAAAGAGATAGCATCTTTCATTGGTCTTCAGAACTGACAACATCACCAGCACTTGCTTGCTCTGTATGTAAGTAGGATCTTAGACTTTAGTATTTCTCTTAGAAATAGAAATAATAAGATTAGACTAGCTGTTTTCTATATTTATGTCAGACTATTCTATAGTATTGTTTTAAAGTTCCAGTGTCTGAACTCTTGACTAGCACTGTGTTGAATTGAAGAGATTTGTCTTGTGTTTTTATTATTTATTATTAAATATTTTAAACCTTTCAACTGTGGCTGTTTTGTGTAGAGATAATTTAAGATCTAGAGTACTTGCATGTATTTAGTGATACTGTACTAAGCCACTTCAATAGTCTTGCTGTTTGTCACACTTACTACTTGGATAATAATATTGCACAGTAAAGTTGGACACCCTTTGGTAAGGGCCTTATTAGTAGCTGATATTAGTGGTTGGTGGTAGTCAGTACTACATTATAGTCTGGGCAGAAAGGGGGCACAGCTGAAGAACATGTGCCAGCCTTCCCCAGAAGTGTCTGTGTGTTTGTATCTAAATCAAATTTTAAAGTGTGTGTGTGTGTGTGTGTGTGTGTGTGTGTGTGTCAGCTACTTTGGCAGGGACACGAAGCACTGGTTGGACAGAGAGGGTGCTGGAGGTTTTGGCTTGACCACTAGGCTGAGGTCTGTACCTTATAGCTGTGCCAGTGGGGAGTCTTATTGGGGATCTGGAGAGAAAGGGAGAAACCAGCCCCAGACTGACTGTGATCTCTGTGTGCTCTTAAGGGAAATTGTACTTTACTGTGTGTGTACTTGTTATCCTTCCCAATGGGCATGTCTCTCACTAGTGCTAGTGGTGAGGATTGAGGCTCCTTGATTACTGGGCCAGTGCACAGGTATCACAACAAGTTCTACTGATGGAATTTTCTATGGAGAATTCTGGATAACACAAATTCAGCACATGCATTTCCAAATAAAGGAATCCACAGTTAGGATTACACAAACAAAATTCTACAGGTAGAAGTATAAATAAGCAGAACTACTGATAGAATTCTACACTTTCACTTTTACTGAAAGAACTCTACAGATAGAACTCAAAGCACCGGATTTTTGAAATGCTTATGAATGCAAAACTTGTCAGACAGAATTTCAAAGACATAATTCTCCTGATAAAAATCAACAGGTTGAATTTTACCCAATGAGCAACTACATTTATAAATCACAACAATGTTACCATTGCATGCCAAGTCTACTTTATGGTGCACAAAGTTCATAAATAGTGTACAGAAATTTAAACACATATCTTTACAGACATAATTTCAAGCAAACTGTAAAAGCTTGATATGTGCAAGCCTACATCATAACTGTAAAATTCCAGGAGGTATTGATGCATGTCAGCAACATAATGGTAAATTTGGAGTAAGCTTTGCTAGACTTAAAATGGTCTAGGGCCTTAGTATGCACCTATGAAAGTATGAACTGTTATAAATATTGAATCATGAATAGAATTCTACAGCTCACAGAATTCTACAGATAGAGTTGCATACACAGTATTTAAATCTTCCACCCTTTTACATTAACTAATTTTTTTAAATACTTAATGTAATATGTTTAGTGTGCACCTGGCGTCTAGTAATGACAAAGATGACTAATATGGTACTAACAACCTGTATTTTATTGCTGAGGGTACAGGGTTTGAATCTCTTGAAATACCTTTACAGTGCAATATTCAGAGTATCCATGGCGTGTAGTATCCCCCCATCCATAACCGGCCTTAGGCATAGGCCAACTAGACTAGGATGGGGCCACTGGGTGGTGTGGGGGGGCACCGTGGAGCTCTTTTGCCTAGGGCACCAGTTGACCTAAGGCCGCTCCTGCCCCCATCACACATCTTTTGTGCTGCAAATAACTGTTTTGTTTTTAAGTGTCTTTAGGGCATGATATGAATAGTCTCCCCCATTAACTAGTATTCTCCCACCCCTCATGTTTCATGCTGTAAAATGATGTTCTATTCTTTTCAAGTGCTTTTTGGACATGATATAATGAGTATCTCTGGTGTCTAGTGTTCCTACCACCCAAATCTTTCATGTTGCAAAAAATTGTTTTATTGTCTTTTTATTTGCCTTAAGGGCATGACAGAAGTGTAACCCTTGTGTTTAATTTTTCCCAGTCTGCAATATTGCAAGATTTGTTCTTTAGTCTCATGGACTGTAGAGATACACTCTCCTTACAGAGTTTTACACACACACACACACACACACACACACACACACACACACACACACACACACACACACACACACACACGCACAAGCACACGCGCACACACACACACACACACACACCTGACTTCACCCATACCTCTTCATACACTTACACATGTGCATACACTCTCCACCACTACTTGTCCTATAAACTCCTTTACATGTACCTCTAATGGAATCTCAGGCACTGGAAGCAATGTGAGATTTTGGCAGTGTTTGTTAACAATTTTGGCTGAGGTAACTTACTCAGCTGATTATTTATCTGAATTGCTCAGTTGTATAAAAGCCTTACAAAAAGTATTTCTTGGATATGACATGGTTATCAGGCATAAGCCGCTCCCATGTGGTAGAGCTGTCTCTGAATCAGAAATGGTTACTATGAGTTGTCAGATGTATTTCTGTGAAAACGTTGAGCATTTATTTTGTTCTAATTTTCTGTTTTTCTCTAAATTTGTATGACTTTGGAGTGACAGAGAGAAGGAGGGAATTGGTGTGTATGTATTTAAATATATATATATATATGTATATATATATATATATATATATATATATATATATATATATGTATGTATATATATATATATATATATATATATATATCTATATATATATATATATATATATATATAACAGAGAAAAAAGGATTATGGTGTGTGTGTGTGTGTTGGGTTGTGGGAATTCCTGTTAGTTTTGTTGTGCAATGTGTTGAGTGTCACTAGTTGAGAAAATGATTTGATTGTAGGTTTATCATGTTTTTACCACAATAAGGCGTATACTAATTCAATAGCTTGTGATCAATTACAGAAAACCATACTATATTATACAAATGGAATTCTAAACATATAATTCTATGGATAAAAGTCTAAAAAGCATGCTTTATATCTAGAATTATAAACACAATATTCTGGAGATTATGTTCTGTTAACACAATTCACAATTCTACAGACAGAATTCTTAACACAGAATTCTATGCATACATGTCAAAGCAGTGAATAAAATATACACACATTAAATTCTACACACAAGTTCAGAACTCCAAAGACAGAATTCTAGACACAGAATTCTATAGATTTTACAGAAATAATTCTAAGTACACAATTCTGCTGATTCTACAGACAGCATTTTTCCCACAGTATTCTCCAAGTGGAATTCTAAACACATTTTTCTGCATATAACATTATGAACACAAAACTTAATATAATTCTAAACACAGTTTTGTATATAATTTTTTATAAATGAAAACTTTACGGATAGTGTTCTACTCACAGAATTCTTCAGACACTATTTTGAATGTATACTTTCATAAATAGGATTACATGCAAATAATTCTAAAACGAACTGTGATACAGAGTTTTAAAGACAGAATTCTGAACACAGAATTTCTATAATTCAATTTTACAGATGGTGTCCTATGGTTTTAGATTGTATTTTTGAGGAACAAATTCTTCAGTTAGACTTCTTCAACACAGAAATTTGACGGCTAATATTTTGGATATACAAATTCACAATTCTAATCACAAAATTCTAGACAACATTTCTGTAGAAAGAGTTCTAGAGATAAATTTTCAGCATAGAATTCTACATAAAAAGTCTGAAAGAGTTTGTAGGTAGAATTTTGAACTTAGATTCTTATGTACAATTCTAAGCCCAACAATATATAGTAAAATGATAAAAAATATATATATTTTTTTTATTATTTTTTGCTTAACATTATACATTGCAATTTGTAGGTGCTTCATCAAAAAGCAGGAAAATAGACAGTGGAGTCCCTCATAGCTTAGAGATGGAAACTCTCATTTTTGGTAGTTACTCCTCAGATGTCTAAGCAGAGAGCCAAGACATCTGGCTGACAAAGTCTACAGATGATTGCAAACTGAAAGTTATTGTTAAGTCACCCTATGACATCTAAAGCCTCCAGAATGAACTCTCCCTAGTAAACTCTTGTTGTATTATAAAGGGGCTCAATTTAAATGCTAACAACAGTAGTACCATCCATTATGGTACATAATTCCTCCTCCTCTTGTTATACTGGCTAAGAAGCATACGTCTAGAAAATGAAAATGTAGTTAGGGTCCCAGGTACTTGGGTTGATAGCTCCTTCTCTTTGGACCACAATGTAACCATATTGTCAGAAAATCCTATTATTTATTCCAGCTAATTGCCAAAGGAATGTCATCAAAGTCTAAAGAGGAAATCTCTCACATATTCAGAATTGATTAATCGGGTCTGTCTTCAGTTACCGAATCTGAAACAAATGCGAACCGTGAAACAGCGAATGGGACAATCATCATACTACAACAGCATTGAAAAAAAAAACTATACTGAATGGCCATAGTCAGCCAACATCACACACACAACCAACTAAGATGGGGGCTGCATTCCCCACACCCACCCAATGTGGGTGGCTGTGCCCCTTCACATCCCTCCTAACATAATACACCAACAATGAGATTGCATTACAGTGGGGAAAAGGGAAAATTTAAAAAGTTTCTCTTCACTTAAACCTTATGTATTACTTTACTTCCTGGTTGTTGGCAAACTATGGCCATTTGATATATATATATATATATATATATATATATATATATATATATATATATATATATATATATATATATATATATATATATATACATATATATATATATATATATATATATATATTGATGCTGTTGTAATTCGATAATTGTCCTATTCGTGTTTTTTCAAATTCAGTAGCACAGCTTAGACCTGATTAGTCTAGTTATTGAGTACAAAGCTCCCTTTGGGATGTATCTTTTTAAACATATCAAATAATTAAAATGACCCAAAGGCTACAAACCAAAAAGATCACAGGCTTAATGTCTTTTAGCTATCCATACAGGCACAAAGTTATATTTCTTTATTTAGTGTCTTACAAGCTTTTGAGGGAACGTCTTCTTTACTGTGCCATAATAGATCTGATTTTCTGGATCTCCTGCTTGTCTGCAAGTCCAGTATCTTTACCAATACTAAAAAACAGGGAAGCAAATCTATATCAATACATAAATAAAACATAATGGAGGGAAAGGTATAAAACCCAACAACTCCCAAATGTCTGGAATAAACTTCCCCTGTATTTTAACAGTTTGACTCACTTTCTACTGTTAAATGCAAACTAGATGACTGGAAGGGCATCCAGAAATATACTCCATGATTGACTGGTATGGCCCTCCTGAAGAAAGAAGATGCTGCTTGAAGTAGGGTACTAGTAAGGTGAGAATAGTTATGAGACTCACTGGCCTTAGAATATCTATGAATCCAGGAATGAGTCTAAATGCATGCCTGAACAGATGATTCTAAGCACCGACTTTTACACAGATTTCAAAACACAGAACTCTATAAATTTAATTCAAAACACAGAATACTAGATGCAGATTTTATTTGAATCAGTATTATAACTCAAGACCATGGATTTTTCTAAACCACCATCTGCATTGTTATCTGCTTATATATACATCCACACCCTTACAATGTGAGAAATTCTGAGTCCCTTCCCTTTTTAATCCCATCACTTATTTCGGATAGCAAATGGTATCCCATTTGCAAAAACATATTATTTATCCATCTCCATTAAAAATACCTCATCTTTAGAGATGATCCTAGATACTCCAACCATGTTCCCCTTTACTAAATTTCATTTCTGCATTATAGGGTGATATAAATGGGAGTTAGAGAAGGTAGGCTTCTTACAGATATTAGAAGTACATTTCTTATTGTTTTGATCAGTATGCATTATAACATCCAACTAGTTTATAAAATCACTAGAAAATGTTGTTTAAAATAAAAAAAAGTAGTTTAAGTAATTCAGTGTCACCTTAGTTTCATCCCAGAGAAAACAAATATATTCTAAGAATCCAACATTATGCTAAAATGAATGCTTAGATTCTAACACATATTTTACTGTCCCAATATCACATAACTAATGTGTGTACCTGGGGGTGCAACCTGCCCAGTAATGACATCACTACATTGCTTATAAAACTCTCTTCACAATAAAGTTATTTAAAAGTATCATTTTCACAAAATTCTTCGAAATACTTTTTTGTACAGTTAAAAAGTCACTCGCAATTAATGCTTCCTTGAACTATACCAAGCCTGTTTTGCGGGTGATTAATGAAACAGGTTAATATCATTAATAGTGACCAGTATCAAGCCTTCTCTATATAAATGTTTTATTATGCATAACAAATCCCAAGAATCTTTTTAATAAATAAAAATGAGCTTCATAAAATCTCTTCAATTTCCTATCAATAAATGCTGCCAATGGACATCTATTGGACCCCTGAGTAGCCACACTTTGGGATGAAAAGGAGGATATTGGGAGCATTTATGAAATTTAGAGATATCAAAAATTATGAGTATTATATGCTCTACCTTAAGGTACCTATATCATTATGGTGTAATGACATGCTTCAATAAAAGATCATAGGGGGCATGAAATCAATATTTTTGTATTGAACATTAATTCAATTTTTTGAAACAGAAACATATTTTAGTGACATTTAAAATGCTAAACATATTAGTTTTATAGGCAAAAACAAAACCATTGCACCAGATAAAGTCCAGACCAGGTTCCAAAAATATAATTCAAGAAATCCAAGCAGGCAAAGGACACGCACAGCATAAAACCAAAAGATTTATTTATTTTTCACAAGCCTAAACATTTTAAACACTGTTAAACCAGTCACTGATAGAAACCTTTTTCCCCTCCAATTAAATAATTAGTGGAAACCAAGTGATTTAAAATAACCTAACACTTTAGCAAAATAAGTACATTTTAGTATGTTCCAACCACAAGTTATATAATAGATTTCAGATATAATAAATAAAACATATATTGCAGATATCTAAACAATATAATATGTACCATACATAAACCATTTCATCATAGTGTTGCAAATATACTGATGTTTTGGAACATGGTCCCGCCATCCATATAGTTAGCTAAGTATACACCTTATAATTTTTACTGTGCTTTTTATATATACACATATTTTTATGTTAGCAGTATTTAGCTATGATGCTTGGTTTTATTATATATATATATATTTGTTTATGTGTTTGATTTTTGAACATCTTAATAGATTGATGAGCGTTCATGTAGCAGTTCAAGTTTTTTATTGTAAACTTCATATAAGGTGTATACTTAGTTAACTATGTGGATGGCAGGACTATTTCAGCTTTTCTTGACACAGTTCTGCATTAAATTTTCCAAAACATCAGTATATTTGCAACAGCATGATGAAATGGTTTATGCATAGGATCATAGGTTTGTACTAGGCTATCGGCCCTAGAGCCTATACAAGCCTAGCCATAACAATTCCCTGGCTATTTTTTCCCACACTATTTACTTTCCTGGACCCCTGTCTAGCAGGGAGACTGATGTGATCTCCGGGGTGAATTTCCTTTCTCCCATCCAATCATCAAGTTTCCTTTTGAAGAGGGCCAAAGAGGCGCTCTGCTTGACATGTATGGGGAGTCTATTCAAGAGTCTGTGGAGTCTCTGGGTCAGGAACTTATCCCTCCAGCATGTTTTGTTTATTGTGATGACAAGGTTTGGATCCCTGGATCATGTGGCTCTGAGGGATCGGGATTTCTTTAAGTGTAGCCTGTCCAATAGCTCTGGGTTTGACATGGCCTTGTATGTTAAGCAGAGATCGCCTCGGAGTAGATGGTATGCGACAGAGTATAGCTGGAGTTTTTTAAGGTGGTCAGCATAGGGCATCTGCGTTAGGCCTGTGATTCTGTTAGTGAGGTATTTCTGCAGCCTTTCCAGTTGTTGCAGATGTCTTGAGAGGTACATACTAAATGGGGCGTTGTATTCTATAATGGGTCTAATGAGGGATGAGTACAGTGGGACAATGACCTCCTTTTTCCTGGATGAAAAGCCCTTAGTGATGAGGTGTGCCACATAGAAGGATTTCCTGACTGTTGTGGTGATGTGGTTATTGAAGGTGAGACTACTGTCCACCTGTGTCCCTAAGTCTCTTATCACACTTTCGGTGTTTAGTGTACTGCCACCTATGTGGTAATTCACGGGTACATGTTTTTTCCCAAAGGGGATAACTATACATTTCTTGGCATTGAGCTTGAGCCCATGTCTCTGGCACCAAGCATCTGTTTCTGTAAGGCCCTTTTGTAGAGTAACCACATCATTTGGGGATTCAATAATGGCTCCCAGTTTGCAATCATCTGTGAACTTTGTTAGCCAGAGTCCCTTAGTGTTGGCCTGTACTTCAGAGAAGTAGATGCCAAACAAGAGATGTCCCAGGACTGAACACTGAGGTACTCCACTTGTCACTTGTCTGGAGCTGGATTTGGAGTCAGCTACTTTTACAGTGTGGATTCTGTCAGTAAGCCAGTTGGCAACCCATCGAGTGATGTAGGGATTAATGCCCAGCTTAGTAAGTTTATCTATGATTCCAGAGTGGGGGATAGTGTCAAAGGCCTTGGCGAGGTCCAGATAGGCTATGTGGATGAGGGTCCACGGCTCTGGAGACTGATTCGAAGAAGTCAGTCAGGTTCAGGAGACAAGATCAGCCCTTCATGAATCCAAACTGTGTGGGGCCCAGTGTTTTAAGGTTGCCAATGTCTTTGTTTATAAGTTCCATGATAATACGTTCCATGGCTTTGCAGATCAGGCTCGTCAGACTGTTAGGGCAATAGTTCCCAGGATCCAAGCTGGATCCCCCTTTGTGGAGTGGGATAACTGTAGCTGTGCGCCACTCAGTGGGCACAAAGCCTGAGGTGAGGGTATGATTAAACATGACACTTAGGTGAGGTGCCAGTTCATTTTGTAGTTCATGTAGTACACAGCCCAGGATGTCATCTGGTCCCATGGATGCTATATTCTTAGCTTTGGAGAGTGTTTTTTTTTTACCTGTGTGGCCATTATTACTGGAATTTGGCAATCTTCCGGTATTGAGACGGGCCATTTAGGGGGTGAGAGGGGGGTGAAGTTGGCATTGAATCGATCTGCCAGGATACTGGCAATATCCTTGGGATCAGTATATTTAATGCCATTCTGTTGCAGCTCAGAGCAGATCTGAGCATTGCCATTTAGATTCATGATATAGTTATAGAATGCCCTGTGGTTGTCTTTGGAATCTTTGGCAATTTTTTTTTTGTAACTAGCTTTGGAGGATTTTATGAGGGATCTCAGCTTCTTACTGAGGCTGGTAAGGGAGTTTTTTGCATCCTGGGATTTTCCTCTTTTCTGCAGCAGTTTCTTCCTTTAGCTGTAAAGTTTGTTTATGGCAGGGGACCACCACGCTGGCTTCCTTTTTTTTTTTGGAGGAGAGCATCTTGGTTCTATTTGGGATGGGATGATTCATGCATGAGTGGATGTGCTCGTACAATGCCTTAGTGTAGGGCTCAGCAGTTGAACGTTCAGTTCCCGTCTGCATGGGTGTCATGAAGTTTGTAACTTCTGACTTGAGTAGCATGAAGTTGGCTTTGGAGAAGTTTTTTTATGGAGGTTTCCTTACTGGGGGATGGGGGTGGGATGTGGATGTTAAGGGTGATTAGCTTATGATCTGAACTGACCAACGAGGGGGTGACCATAGGTGTGAAGCATCGATTTCCCATGTTGGTAATGACCAGGTCTAGGATATTGGAGCCCCTGGTGGGACTATGGATGAGTTATTAGCATATTATATTGTTTAGATATCTGCAATATACATCTCATTTATTATATCTGAAATCCATTATAAAATAAGTTGTGGTAGGACCATACTACAAATGTACTTATTTTGCTAAAGTGTTAGGTTACTTTAAATTACTTGGTTTCCACTAATTATTTAATTGGAGGAAAAAAGGTTGCTAGCAGTAATTGGTTTAACAGTGTTTCAAATGCATAGGCTTGTGATAGAATTTTATGTCTGATAAAGCGTAGGAGTACTATGCAAAAGTGCTTACATGTTTCTTACTAAATAAATCTTTTGGTTTTATGCCGTGCATGTCCTTTGACTGCTTGGACTTCTTGCATTAGTTTTATATTCACTGCTACCTCATATAGCTAGCAGAATCAGTGATGCCCATCATTACTTTTTGTTTTAAAAGGAAGCCTAATATTAAAGAGAAATTAATGTTTATAAGCAACAAAAATAATAATGACAAGGGAGACAATATATATGGGTGCTGTAATCAGTGTCAAATAATTTTAGAGAGGACTGAGTTAAAAGTAGTAGAGTATGGTAAAGAATTAAAAACGGGTCAGTATTATAACCGTTCTAGTTATGAGGATGTATATGTGGCAATATGTGTATCCTGTGAAATGGCCTATAATATAAAGACTGAGAAAACCTTACATTAAACAATTTACAAACATTATTATTCCACCGAATCCAAGGGGTAGCTGCTTAGAATTAAAAAAAAAAAGAATGCAAAGAATTAATTTAGTAGCTTAAGGTAAACGCTTCCAGTCTACTTGGGCTTAGTAACAGCATTTCAATAAAAATGTATTTTAAATTATGTGCTGTGAAGCTTTGATATATTTTTATCTGATTTTCAATGTATTCATGAAATATAAAGTTAATATATTTAGGTTCATTGGGAAACACTAGGCAAATATGATGTGTAGGTATGATGTGTGGGTAAGTATGATGTGTGTAGGTAAGTATGATGTGTGTAGGTAAGTATGATGTGTGTAGGTAAGTATGATGTGTGTAGGCATAATGTCATTAAAATATGCATCATTATTTTTTATAGACAAATGGATTTGCATTTTTATTTTAATGTGCTGCATCCCATGATTTGCATGAGACAGAATTTTCTTTTCTTGTTCAATGGCTTTTTATGTATATCAGTTCTGATGAAGTCCTGTTTATCCCTAATGATGGAAGTGCATTGCTGAATAAACTTGTTGTGGAGGCATACACTTTAAGACTTTCCCTCTTCTGTAATTTATTTGATATAATATGTCTGTGTGCAGTCCAGGAAGTGCCCTGATTCCAACATCTAGGAAACCTGTGATCTCTATCACGGTTTCTTTGTTGTGATGTCTCAGAAGACCATGAGGGTGGTAGGAGCATACAGTGCTTGTTACAAGGCCATGATAATGCTGTCCCCTTTAGATGTAGACATTAAGTCACAAAAAACAATGTCTACTTATGTTTATGTAGGTAATGAAGAGTATGCCTTGGAGCTCTAGATAAGGACCCTCATACAAAACACCTAGACCATTGCTGAGATGGAATGCAATATTGCACATCTGCAGACATTGTTGTTTTTGGACTCTTCAAGGCATGCTTTTCCTAGATTCACATATCTGATAGTGCACTTAAACAGAGTCCTGAGACCTGCAGTCGTTGGTGTGCACCATGTTACACAGTATTGGAGTGGGGAACCAACTATAGCTTGCAAACATGAATGAAGGCCCAGCAGACCTCTTGCAGCAGTGGAGGAGGAGTTGTCAGCAGTGTCCACAGAGGAACAGGTTGCAGCAGCTCCCATGCAAGGTAAATGAGGGTGTAGTACATTGCAGCACTGACAAAGAGGTGGCATGTGGGCCATGATGAGGAGCCATGGCAAATACAACACAGAATAAAACCAAATAATGCATTCAGGCTGTGCATTACAATAAAAAGGATAGGCCAGCTCTGCATCAGACGTTACGTTACTGTGTAAGGGATAGTGTAGCACTTTTGGAGAGTGTACTTGGACCTTGATGTGACTCCTGTTGCAGGTATACCATCCTTACCATAAAGGATGACTACAGCTAGGTGTGGCACTTTGATGGCCAGCAGGGGATGGAAAATTGTGGACCTGAGTAAATAAAAGAGACCAACCCAATGAGGTGACCCAAAGATGAAGTTAGATGAATGTTGTGGGACACAAGAATAAGACTGGTCAGATCCAGGTATGCTGCCTGCCATATCCAGGGGCTTAGTGATGCAGTCTCTAGAATATTCTGGCCTATGGCCATCTACCATGCATCTTGCACAGCTACTACTAGTATATACTGCAGAAGCACAAAGGAGGCAAATTGCTTCAAGCCTCAAGGACACATCAATAGATATCATGTGGGCTACCAAAGACCTCAGCAAGCATGTTTGCTCAAAGTCTCTATATGCCATGTCTACATGTGCTGCAGGCCATGGCCTGATCACTGCAGTGGTTTTGTGTCCTCACTCCAACCAAACAGTACACTGTCTGTCTCTATTATGGTTTGTGCAGTAGTTGTCTTTACTTGGCTCACTAATCTCAACATCTACTTATTGGCATCAAGTGTGGTGCCCAGATTAAGGGAAAGACCTAGTGTCATGGTGGTAATGGCACAAGACCTGTCCCCTGATGTTGGTGTGCACACATCAGAGGCAGTGCAGCAGATTAATGCCATCTGTGGTAGTGACTACTGTGCAATATGGGGGCTTTTTGTTTTAGGACCTCTAGTGCTAAAAGCAGGTGTTGCTAAATGCTTGGCCTGCTCTTTGCCATCATCTTATATATGGGAAAATGAGCGCATTCCCTCCAGTGTTAGTACAGCTGATAGTGTCACAGTGTCATGTAACTGTGCCATGTGCAGACTGGCAGCATCCTCAGATTCAGCTGACCTCAGGCATGTGCCAATCATGTTGCTTTGGACATTCCACTAGTGGAACCTGTGAGAGTATAAGGTGTGTATAAGGTGAGTATAAGGTGTAAGAGTATAGCTGTGGCAATGCTAAAATATATATGTCTCACTCCCACAAACTTTGGCACAGGGTACTTATATGAACAGCATATGGCCACATAGATACCTCATGGTACAGATGGTGAACATATATTCTGCTGAATAATCCTTTTTTGTAAATGTGGGGTAGCATACAACTTGAGCTGTGCATGATATTAATAACTAAGTACATCACCTACACTCACTCTGACAGTTGTCATCAGTTTAACTCCTATATCAAAGCCAACACAAAGTATGAATGCTCACTCACATGTCATGGACAGGGTTACCAGTAAATCTTCCACTTCTGTGAGACATGTCAGTGTTGATGGTCTATTTCCTGTAGTGGGACTGTCCCTGGAGATAATGTGTGCCTTGATCTAGGCAAGCAGTATTTTAACAATGACATGTGGCACATCAGGACTACTGTTCTATTACTGTCACTGATAGCACTGAAGTCCTGCATCATGCACTACCACCCGTGGCGATGGAAACATTTGGCACTTTTACATTTTTTCAAAATGTGCATGCCATGTGTGTGGAGGGCCTACAATAACATGTACTCCTGTAACCATTACCATTCTTTTGGGCCTGGACAAGATGTGTACACCCATTTGTGACATACGTATATCAGTGTATCTGTGTCTATGTGTGTGCATTACGTTACATGGATGAATCCCATGTCTCAGCTTTGATCTCCTCCTCTATCTGTGACTTTGGTATAACAATGGGCATATTACCACAAGTGTAAATGTCATATCATGCACTAGTCTTTTTTCCTTACATTCTACAGATCAAGAAAAGAGATTTCAAACCACTTCAAACATTTTATGGACAGAGCCAAAATAATTCTTACTGCAACATAAATTGTGCTTCCTATACATTGGTTAAAATAGCATGAAAGTGCTCCTTTTTACTAGTTAAAAGGTGTAGTTGTCATATGAATAAATTCTAGAACCTTTAAAGGGCACATTATTTAAAGAAGTCTACTATGGCACAATAACATATATTTTTCTCACATATTACAAATGCACTAAAATATATCACTTGTAATGAGTTATCTGCATGCTTAGGAAGGAAATTTCTGACAGTTGACTCTTAAGTATTTCACATGTTGAGTGTAGGCTCACAAAGGTAAAATAATTTAGCTTCTTTGCTTCTAAAAGTCAAACCATAAATTAAAAATGCAATATACTATTACAATAATAAAACATTTACAGCATACATAATTGTCTTTCTGCACCTCCCTATATCTTACCTAGAATTTACATTTCACAAGTCATATCTCGTCACCTTATAATTTTTTTTAAGAAAAACTAATAAATGACCCATCATACATGACTCACTTTCACACATGAACTATTTAAGACACCAGACCTAGCTGTTAATATATTTTCCTTTGCACTGCAGGCTGAGCAACATCTGCCTTTAAATGGTTAAACTATTGAGTAAGGAAAAACAAAAACACTTGCAAAACTGTTGTCCTATGAGTTTCAAAAGCTCCTCAGGTTAACAGCATAGAATATTATTAGTCTGGTATATGCATTATACATCAATTCAACAAGAATCAACTTGTTTTTATTCTAAGTGAATCATAAAGGAGAAGAAAAATCCAGCATTTATTTCAAATAGAATAATATCTAAATTTGCAAATAAAATACACAGTAATTAGATTAAAAAGGGCAGTAGGTAAGGCTACCAACATGTTTACAGTCTCGTCTGCAGTAAACAACATGTTAAATGCTTATACAGAGCAGACTCTAAACAGGTTGGTTGCATCCAGGCAGTTGTTCCTTATAGGTTCATGTGATGATACTAGGCTATTGGCCTGGAGGTCCTTATAAGCCTAGCCAAGAATGTTGCCCATGTTCCCTCAAAGCCACCACTTGTTTCCCCTGTCCAGCAGGTACATAGGTGGGATCCCAGGGGTATATCTTCTGTTTCTCATCCAGTCATCCAGGTTCCTTTTAAAGAGGGCTAGAGAGGTACTCTGCTTGACATGGAGTGAGTCCATACCACAGATGGCAGAGTCTTTGGGACACAAATCTATCCCGCCAACAAGTTCTATTAATATCACAGACCAGGTTAAGGCCTTATTTGTAGGTTGGGTGAGTGGAGTTTGTCTTACAGATATGCAGCAACTCCATCAAGGCTTGGTCTAAAATGGCCTTGTATGCCAGACACAGGTCACCTCTGAGCCTTCTGTATGAGACTGAGTAGAGGGACAGGGCTTTTAGCCTGTCTGTATCGGGTAGGTGTTTGAGACCCTGGATTTTCCTGGTCAGGAACCTCTGTGGTCTTTCCAACTGCTGCATTTGCTTGGCAAGGTACATGCCAAAGGGGGCACTGTACTCGATAATGGATTGGATAAGGAAGGAGTACAGGAATGTTATTACCTCCTGATCTCCTTGTTCCTGGATGAAATACCCTTATTTATGAGGTGGGCCATGTAGTAGAAAACCTTCCATACAATGGAGGCAACATGATGGTCAAAAGTCAGGTTGCTATCAACCTGGGGGCCCAAGTACCTCACGATTGCTTGCATGCTTAGTACGTTGTTATTAATGTGATAATTCGTGGGGCTCACATTTTCCCCAAAGGACATAATGAAGCATTTCTTGTCATTCAGTTTGAGGCCATGCTTCTGGCACCAGTCAGTTGTTTGGGTAAGGCCCTCTTGAAGGATGTTCACATCACTAGGGGAATTTAAGACAGTGTCCAATGTGCAGTCATCTGCAGACTTGGTCAGCCACAGACCACCGGTTTTGGCTTGCACCTCAGAAAAGTATATCCCAAACAGTAGAGGCCCCAAGACCAATCCTTGGGGTACACTGCTTGTTACGGGTCTACTACTAGAGGTGGCTTCCCCTACTTTGACTGAGTGGGTTCTATCAGTGAGCCAGTTAGCTACCCATCTGGTAACATATGGGTTGATGCCTAGCTGAAAGAGTTTATCTATTATGCCCGAGTGGGGAATAGTGTCAAAGGCTTTGGCTAGGTCAATGGTTTTGGTGACTGTTTCAAAGTCGTCGACCAAGTTTCACAGACATGATCTCCCTTTAACAAAACCAAACCATGTGGGGTCAAGCATTTGGATGTTGCCAATGCCCTTGTTTATAAGGTCCATGATAATGCATTCCGTGGCCTTGCTGATCAGGCTAGTTATGCTGATGGGCCTATAATTGCCTGGGTCAGTGGATGCTCTACCTTTGTGTAGAGGGATGACAGTGGCTGTCCTCCATTCAGCTGGGATGAAGCCGGTGCTCAGGTTTTGGTTGAATAGGGTATCTAATGGAGCTGAGAGGTCAAGCCTGAGTTCATGTAGAATACAGCCAAGGATACTATCGGATCCCATGGAGACTGTATTTTTTGCCTTTGAGAGGGCATTAAGGACCTGCTCCCTGTGATGAGGGGAGGGGGGACAGGTGCTGTGGATGTCCTGGTTTACTGATGGGGGACAGGGGGTGTGAGGTTTTCACTGAACCTGTCTGCCAGCAGGTTGGCTATATCTATGGGGTTTCTGTATGTGATGTTATTGACCACCAGTTCAGAGCAAATTTGGGTGTTGCCTTTGAGATTGTGGACATATGTGAAGAAGGCCTTGTGATTGTCCTTGGTGGATGTGGCCAATTTGGACTCAAATTTAGCCTTAGAGGATGATTTCATCAGTGACCTTATTTGCTTATTCAGACAAAGGAGAGATTGCTTCCAACTCGGCGTCTGCTCCTTCTTGGCACTGAGCAGCAATTTTCTCCTTCTATTATAGAGTTTGTTTATTGCTGTTGTCCACCAGACAGGTTTACTCTTCCTTGAGGAAGATGATTTGGTCCTGTCAGGTATTGCTACTGATCCTGGGTCAGGATATTTTCACCTCTCATAGGGGTGTCAACAAGCTGATCCAATGCATTGGCATTGACAAAGTCGAGGAATTTCTGGGCATTCATGTTTGGGCTAGAATAGTTCTTCCACTCTATGGTTGAGTAGTTAAAGTCACCCAGGATCAGGGCAGAGGGTTGAATCTTGATGGATTCAAGTAAGTCCAGATAGATGGAGTGGGAGTCCTGAGTCATGGTTGGGGGTCTGTGATTTGAATAGGTGTTTTGTCAACAGTTAACTGCACTTGGAGTGTCTCCTGTGCATCATACCATTTAACCAGCCTGGAGGTGTGTACGTCTTTGATAAATATTGAACCTCCACCTCCTTTATCTTTGTAGCCCTCCATTTCTTGTCTCTAAGTAAGGTAGGATATGTAATCTTGTAAAGTTGGAGTGCTCTCCACAGCTTTGAACCAGGTTTCAGTGACTGCATAAATGTCAGCATCCTCCAGGGCAAGGAATGCTTGCAATGAGTGCAGTTTCATGCTAAGACTCCTAGCCTTTAGCAGCATAACCTTTAATTTCATTTATAAGAATTTTTCATGTTGGTAATTTTGTGCTCATGACTTTGCCTAAAAAAGACACTATGGGGGAGGCAAGAACCTTTGCCAGAAGCCTAAAGTCCAGGGGAGACAGATGAAGGCCATCTCTGGAAAAGCATTTTGGTCTATCAATCGTGTCCTCCCAGGCTATCAGGTACTGGATCCCCTTGGAATGACACCAGAAACTAAGCCAATTGTTAAAGTTCCTCCCATCCCACTGTAGCTGTTTTACTTGCAGAAGGGATAACATATTTTAAAACAAAAGGTACAACATGTTTACACAATCAGTTTAGATTCAGACATGTGAAAAGTTTTCTAGACTAAAATGCAATACAGAGGCTGACAAGAGAATAACAACTTGAAAAACTCAAAGTTCCCAAAACAGGGCAAACCAGCAATTGAAGTAAACCACAACACGATCACAACTTCAGAAACACCTGCCACAAACCAAGCCTTGGAAGAAAATTCTTTTATTCCACCGACTAAGCGCTTTCACCATGAATGGCTTCCTCAGAGTCGGGGGATGACTCTGAGGAAGCCATTCATGGTGAAAGCGCTTAGTCGGTGGAATAAAAGAATTTTCTTCCAAGGCTTGGTTTGTGGCAGGTGTTTCTGAAGTTGTGATCGTGTTGTGGTTTACTTCAATGACAAGAGAATACATTTTACAGCAAAATATATCAGATATTTATTTGTACCTTTTATATTTCACGAAAAACAAATATGCAAAAAAAGTATGTGAGTACAGCAAAATGTAAAATTCCTTTCCATCTAAATATTTTTCTTTTTTTACAGTGATGACATATTCCCATGTAAGGTACAACAAAAAAGTGAGAATAGCCATTAGTACAAAAGAATATCTAGCAGATGTAATAATGACTGAGGAAGCAGGCATTTGCTGCTAGAATGAAGTTAGTTACATATATTAGTATACCCAGTTAACCTACTTATCATATCCTACAAATCCATCAGTTATACCCATTAGTCTGTTGTGCAGCAAACTTTCATTTTCCCAAATATCAATTAAACAGAGTCCCTTCTCTCTCTTAATGACTCAAGTGCCAAATGCACTAAGCTCTATCCTAACTTGTTATGAGTGTTTGCTAACAACATATTCAATCCTGTTGAATCTCTAACCTCTCACTGACATCAGCCACTGTCCCTTCAGCTTGCACGCACTCTAGAGCAATTCCTGTACCCAAGGCTACAACACTCAGGGGATTAAAGACTACAGACTCCATTTCTAATCTCTGTAATGCTACAAAAATATCTGAAAAAAAAATTGTCTGCAAACAACTATGAAAACACATCAACAGTTATGGAGCAGCATAGCTTTCATTAACAGCTTTAGTACTTTTACAGCCTGTATAATGGTAACATAATATTTGCTGCAACTTTAATGAAAACTTAGCTACAGCTATTCTCTTTGTTGGCAAGAAAAGGGCCTTTGAAATGCTTAACTATGATGTGCTTTTCAATATCCTTAAAAAAACTCCATTTTAGTGAGAACACAGTTGAATTGTTTCAAAGCTACCTGATGGACTGAACCTTCCAAGTATACAAAATAACTTCGCCTTCAATATGGGCTTCTTTAAGACAAGAGAACCCCAAGTTCAAAATCATAACTTGGTGATGTGCACAGATGACATTCTACTACTGCAATCATAAACCACAGAAATCATATTGACTTACAAAACAACTTCATCCAATTTTGTAGCTGGTCCTCCATCATCAAACTCCTCCAACAAACTAGTAACAACCCCCCCCCAAAAAAACAATGTAATAGTCTTTGCTACAGAAAAGAAAATACCAAGGTCTCTTCCCTTATCCATATCATACGCAATACCACTGAATAGAAATATCGAAGTCTTACACTAGACTCTTGTCTATCAGGACACGCAGATACTATTGTTAATAAAGTCCAAACACAGCTAAAACTTTATTATAAAATAAGCCACTTTCTCTCATCTGCAACTGATTAGCTGTAGTCAAAAATATTTCACTTCGAAACTCAAATATTGGCTACCTTTACTGAGCCTGAACTCAACTCACAACAACAGAATTCAAGTGTCAGACGGCAGCATGTGTAGATTCATCTTTTCAGATTCATTCACACACCACTGCCAGCTTCTAAAAACCACTAATTAACTACCTGTGACCAGCAAGGTAACCCATCTTCTTAGTATCCTTATCTATAAGATACTAAATCAAAGTTACTGTCCACCTCTTCAAAGAAAAGTTAGCATCCATGAAAGCAGCTATGATCTCATAAGCTCACAGGGTATCAGTCTTACCTTGATTTGACCTCCATTTAAAAACACCCCTGGTAAAACAGCCTTCTCTATACTATGACCAGTCACATGAAACTATTTGGCTACTGAGTTTACATTCTGGAAACCCACATACAATTTATGAATACGCTAACATGCAACCATGAGAGAGAATCTCAATGCAACTATTACCATAACAATGACCTGATTAAATATATGCATAGTTAGTATGCAAATATATTTTACAATAATTATTTCTAGCACTATGCAGTCCTACTTTGCACTTTCTGCATGTTGTAAATCTATGATAAACTATGTAATACACATTTATTAGAAATGTATGATAATCTACACATTGATATTATGTACACATTCTGTATTTCCTGCTCATGGAGCTGAAGGTGTGGCTGAAAAGGAACAACAGACCAGTCCACCTACCCTGTCATCAAATAGTTATTATACAATGACCCCCCATTAATATTCAAAAACGTGCTCAGCGTGCACGTTGTAAATCAGAGTTATAGTAATGGAAAAAGGTCCGGTCGCCCAGACTTTTTCCATTACTATAACTCTTTTTTTTTACAGCAACGGAGAACGCAAAATCTCCATTGCTTCACACTGTCTTGCTGTGTTAAACTCATTTAACATAGTGAGACAGCTTTAAAAAAAGCAACGGAGATCTTGCTTTCTCCGTTGCTTTTTTTTTCAAAACTGTCTCACTTTGTTAAATGGGTTTAACATAGCGAGACAGCTTTGAGGAAAGCAACGGAGATTCTCTGTTGCTTTTTTTAAAGCTGTCTCGCTATGTTAAACCCATTTAACATAGCAAAACAATTTGTAAAAAGCAACGGAGATCTTGCTTTCTCCGTTGCTTTTGCCCACAGCTCTGATGTACTGAGTAGGCATACGCATGCGCAGTACATCAGAACTGCCGCAGAATACCAGACAGCTGCGGAAGGGCAGCAAGGAGGCATTATACAATGCCATTATTTAAGAAAAGTAATTATTTTTTTTTCTTAAATAATGTCATTGTATAATAGCAATAACCCACTTCTGGGTTCGCCCTCGTGACCAAACCACACCAACCGTGGGTAAATCCAGCATTACCCACACCCAGGCGTGGGTTATTGCTACAATAAATGCATGCATACATAATTAAATACACACACACTACACACAGTTTAACATGACTTATTTTAATTAAGTTTCGTGCTTGTATTAAGACTAGTTTCTTTTCATCAGCTTACAAATAGTGTCAATATAGTGTCTTTGACCATATTTTCCTAAACAGGTTAAGTAATAACAGAATGTGAATTATGGCACTGAGAAGCACAGCAGCAGGCCATGTGTAGCCTTGTTTAGCATCAGCCACGAATTGAGAAAAGTTTAAATTGCCATGTATATGAACTGAACTAGATACTCTAACAGAAATATTCTTAGCACAACGAATGTGCAAGATTTGAAAACTATATCATTTAAGAACAAGGGAAATAAAACCTATTTTAATTAGGTCAAATTTCTTAGCAAATTATGATAGGATAAATGCATTCTGTTTCTGAATGGTTTTGTTCTTTGTTCAGATCTGATCAAATACAACAGTTTAGTTCTTAATAGTATTTGCCACTTAGTTCCAAAGTCAAACTAGTATGGGAAAATACTAGTATTAACAACACATCCCCTGTAAATCATCAAACATTTTACCTCAAATGCACAAAATCTGCCATCAGAAGATAATGAACAGACATTACTATAAGCTGCAAATGGCTATTAAATAATGCATATGTTTAAACAATGCTTGTAAACAGTGGTACAATGTACATTCTCTCCATATCTGTGTAATCTCATGGAGTTTTTATGGATGACTTGCAGATTTGCAATCCAGTTCATTGTTTTGTTCAATGCCCTTGGTTCTGCTCACTCCATTCCCACTCACCCACAATTCAGTTATACTACATACACATTTATACCTACTTTTTTTCTTTCTCAAGGAATGTCACTTCATTAATAATTCTCAGTATCTTATCTCCAGTTTACCCAAGCAAGCACAACCTTAATCTATCTCTCAGTTTACAACCATTATTAATTGAAATGTTTAATCTGACATCTGATTACATCTATTAACCTTTTTTCTTCTGGTGGACATTGTATAAAACATGACCCTATTAGCTTTCTCAACTGGAAACAGCAAAAGAAAACAACAGCCTTTTCTTCTTCCTCTCCAATAACATTATTCATTTTCTGCTGGTGGTAACAGCAGACATTACTTAACCTATCACCTATACCACCTCACTGAGTACTGTAAATTCTATTTTTTTTTCATATTTTTCCTTACTTTGTTCCTGCTGACTGGTGATCATTAGTCCACCTTCTGTTCATTCACCCCATTTTTTCCCATCCCCAGAATGAGGGTTGACTGTCAGAGCCCATCTCTCACACAGCCATCAGGGGTAGTTAAACATTCTTTTGTTTATGTCCTAAGTCCACAAAATTGTTTTCTGAAATAGCAGAGAGGGATGCATACTAGTCTGAAGGGGGAGGATATCCCTTCTCTTCACTTTCTCTAACAGCCCTGCCCCTCCCCACAAAGTGTGAGTGGTGGTCTCACCAGCCTCCATCAGGGAAAACAGACAGCCCAGTCTGTCCTCAAGTGCATGTTACCCTCCATCCCCTCCCCCTCAGGAGAAGTGAGCAGGTCAGACCCCTCCCCCCACTACTAGCCATCCTTGCCTGGGTCCTCAAGTACCAGGGCTGCTACTTAACTCCACTGTCCTGGGTCTCCAGAGCCAGGCTTTACTTTAACTTCTTACTCACTACTGTGAGTGGCAGCAGAAAATTACATTACAAACACCTCTAACTTCTAATCCTTATTTTTTACGGTAAAGATTATTAAATATACTTCCACTGTTCACCCACATCCTTCAAATATGTTTATTCCTTACTCTCTTTTAACAGCTGTTTGCAAAACAAATCACTCTGAGGCACTCAACAAGTAAACACCCCACTCTGCTTAACAATTCACTGTTTTTTTTTTTTTTTTTTTAAAGTAAAATGTAAGGAAATATCAAATATATAACCTACCCTACTAGAACTGGCACAAACCTTTACATGGAATATATAAAGCACAGTATCAGCAAATTGCTATATTCTTACATTTACTGTACCCATTTAAATTAAAACAAGTTATTACATCTAAACTATCAAAACAACATTAGCTAACATGTCCAGGCCATCAGGTCTGCTTGCCACTACTTTCAGTTTCCTATACTTCAACATCTTGTTAACTGGCCATACTGTCATAGTCATTTAACCTAATAACCTATTTGGACTCACAGTCCAGCTAGTTCCATCCTAGCACAGTATACTTATCTGTCCCCTAGATTCAAATTTCTGTCTCATATGCTCTGTTATGGTCGCATTGGTAATGCAGCACAATTCTCTGACGTTTCAATGTCAGGAATACTAAAGGAAATAGCCTAGGTATTGTAATCTAGTTTCTGGCCTAGCATGAATATCTTCTCAACGGCTTGTGCACCTCCAGTTTATGTCTACTAATAGTAACTAGTTTCAAAACTACCATAGATGAAAATCATTTCACAGTAAACTAGGAAATACACTCCTTCATCTCCCATCTTATTAGGCATGACCAAAACGTTCAGTCTTTCATCCCTTTAAAATAACATGTTTCATTGGCCACACCCCCTGTGATGTAAACATCTATCATAACCCTCTTTTTCCCATTTTGCCAGTAGAGTTAGGGTGTCACATAAACAGTGACCATCATCCAGAGCCAATATTCATGCTACTGGGGTGGAAAGTTCTGCTGCAATTCTTTTTACATACCACAGGCATGCATGCACACTGACACTTTTATAGGTTCATAGGTTGGTACTAGGCTATCGGCCCTAGGGCCTATACAAGCCTAGCCATAACAATTCCCTGGATATTTCTTCCCACAATATTTATTTCTCTGGAGCCCTGTCTAGCAGGGTGACTGACAAGATCCCCGGGGTGAATTTCCTATCTCCCATCCAATCATCAAGGTTCCTTTTGAAGAGGGCCAAGGAAGCGCTCTGCTTGACATGTATGGGCAGTCTATTCCAGAGTCTAGGGAGTCTCTGGGTCAGGAACTTATCCCTCCAGCATGTTTTGTTCATTGTGATGACAAGATTTAGATCCCTGGAGAGTGTGGCTCTGAGGGATTGGGATTTCTTTAAGTGGAGCATGTGCAACAGCTCAGGGTATGACATGGCCTTATATGTTAAGCAGAGATCACCTCTGAGTAGATGATATGCCACAGAGGTGATCTCTGCTTAACATATAAGGCCATGTCATATATGTTAAGCAGAGATCACCTCTGAGTAGATGATATGCCACAGAGTATAGCTGGAGTTTTTTTAGACGGTCAGCATATGGCATCTGCTTTAGGCCTGTGATTCTTTTAGTGAGGTATTTCTGTGGCCTTTCCAGCTGTTGCAGATGTCTTGTGAAGTACATACCAAACGAGGCATTATATTCTATAATGGGTCTAATGAGGGATGAGTACAGTGGGACAATGACCTTCTTTTTTCTGGATGAAAAGCCCTTAGTGATGAGGTGTGCCACATAAAAGGATTTCCTGACTGTTGTGGTGATGTGGTTATCGAAACTGAGACCACTGTCCGCCTGTGTCCCTAAGTCTCTCATCACACTTTCGATGTTTAGTGTACTGCCACCTATGTGGTGATTCATGGGTACATGTTTTTTTCCAAAGGGGATAACTATACATTTCTTTGAATTAAGCTTGAGCCCATGGCTCTGGCACCAGGCATCTGTTTCTGTAAGGCCCTTTTGTAGAATATCCACATCATTTGGGGATTCAGTAATGGCTCCCAGTTTGCTGTAATCAGCGAACTTTGTTAGCCAGAGTCCCTTAGTGTTGGCCTGTACTTCAGAGAAGTAGATGCCGAACAAGAGTGGTCCCAGGACTGAATCCTGAGGTACTCCACTTGTCACTTGTCATCCAATTTGAGTGTCCAATTCACCCTTAGCATCTCTTTGGAATGGAGGGGGTAGCACTTGAAGAAAATCCATGTGAACAGAGGAGCACAGAAGGCACCCCAGATGAGAAATACACTGGAGATCCTCTTGCTGTGAGGCAACAATGCTATCCAGTATGCCACACCCCCATCTGATATAAACATGTCAAATGTAAAAGTACATCCTAAACACCTTGTCTTCCAAACATCTTTTCTCTCTTTCAAAAACATTCATCATTGACCCCAAAACAGACATTAACAACTTCTCTAACTTGTCCCTGATCACAGAAGCTATCCTAAATAATATAAAGGCAAGCTATGTGACCAAGCATGTCTCTCATTTCATAAAGAGAGATTTACCTCTTTACTTCAAAGTGAACATAATCAACTTCAAGTTCCCTGGCCCTGTAGGCAGTGAAGAAACCCTGACTTCAGTCATTCTCCTTAAGCAAAGCACCTTTTGGTCAGGTGCATATTACTAGGCACATGGCATTACACCAGTGTCCTTGTGTATTTATTATAAATTAAAGGGATCAAAATGAAGCACTGAATATTGTTTGGATGCATTTAATCCATTCAATAATATACTGATGGTCATTTGACCTCAGCATAAGAGGTTTACATTCAAAATATGTTTGAATGTGCTGTCTAACATCAGCTTTATTGTTGAAGAGATTTATTTTATTTATTTGCCATTTGTTTACCGGGAAAGTTCGACTGGGTCACGAGGTACCCATTTTCAGTGGAGGCCCGGGGAGATAAGCTCCAGATACATATGGTTAACAGAATGAAAAAATAGACAGACATAATAAAGTCATAACACTCAAGCACAAATATGAAAACAACACATTAGTTTGTCAGAATAAGAACTTAACAGACATAATAAAATCAAAGTGTCTAAGCATAAATTATGTGGAAAGCCTGATAATAGGAAGATCCAGCATTATTTACATAATAATTAATTATCATAATGGTTACTAATATTCTAGATGTCATGAAATATGGCAACAGATTATATTGGTGAAGGCATAGGATAGTACAAGTAGAGAAGGGTAGGGTATGATATTGGGGATAGTAGGAATAGATGTGGAAAAGGTACAAGTGTAACCTCGGGGGAGCATGTGTAGAGGAAGGGAGGGTGGGGTAGGTTAGTAGTATAGACAGAGAGAGTAGAGGTAGAAAAGGGTATAAGAGTACCTCAGCCTGGGTTCATACAGGAGTAAATCCATGCTTTGTTGAAGTAGTCTTGAAGTATTCCATGTGAATGAGATAGTTAATGTTTTCATCAAAGAAGGCTGTAAAGCATTTCCTAACAGTCTGTTTCTGAACTGGTAGCAAAATATTTTCCTGTCATATCATCAGACAGACTCACCACCATAGACTTAACTGCTACCTTTTTCTAAAAAGTACTAGTTCGATTTTTTTCAGCCAAATCTCTCCAATTACTTATGCATCTGCTGTAAAGAATACACAACCTACTTTCAATAATTTTGTCTATATTTACATTGGCCAATTTATACTGCTTTATTTCAAAATCTATTGTTAATTATTGTCATTCATAAATTTATTTATTTCTCAATGGAATGTGCAACAACTTTGACAAAAACAAACATTATCTCACTTTGCATTTATCAAAATGCTACAGTCTGGTCTAAATTATTAATTTAACGATGTATTGTTTTCCCTTCATAATATAAATAAATGCTCGTATTTTTAGCAAATGAAGGTCAGAAAAACCTGCTTCACTGACAGCATGTTATAGACTTCACTCATTAAATCTACATATGCAGAATGCTTTATGGTCACTAATGTTATTATGCATTAAGGCACTGTAGTACAAAAACGTGTTAGATATATATGAGTTTAAGAACTGGTTTATAAAAAGTGAGTTTTCCAGTGATCTGAAAGTTGTTCATTTTGTATAAAAGGTACTCTAATCAAGGTAAAAAATAAACAAATAAATAAACATAGTCATGTGATGTGATGTGATAGTAAAGGATATAATAAACAATAATGTAAGTTCTGTCCTGAAACGAATGAAAAATGTCATTCTTATCACTGGCCCCCAATATAACTACTGAAGAATTTATTCATCTAGTTTAACTCTATAGCTATAGCCCATAAAAATGGAATGCTTTCACTAACAGGTACATCTGAATGTCTTATGCACTCTCTTGAATTTTTAAATGTTGCCAGGATTTCTTTCTGTAATCTCCTTTATAAATCTAAGCATGTTCACTTTTTGCTGAGCCAGAACAGCTCCTTCCACCTTCCTATACCAGGTATAAATAAAATAAAACTCTTACACATTCATACTTTGCTTTAATTAATTCCATTTCCTTGACAGAGAAATGTATTTCCTGAACACATAACATTTCTTCTTTTTGATTCCTAACCAGTGCCAACTGCTGAGTTTGCTTGTTTAGCCATGTTCACAGACTTGAGGGGATGGAGTCGGACATGTTGATTCTAAATCATAGGGGAAGTGGGCACTTGACTAATTAGCACATACCGCTCTAATGGACTGCTTCATTAACATTCAGCATGGCTGCTGAGCCAGCCATATGCAGTGCTGCACATATTTGTTCTTAGGGCTGTTGTGAATCAAAAACTTTACCATGATATGTATGCAAAGGTATACATATCATGGTACCTTTATGAGTCCACCTCCCCAATATTATTCATCATTTTGTTTTATTAGTCTGGCAACACATATTCAAATTAGTCTATAAAAAATTGAATGTTGTGTTTCTTCCTTTCATCCACAACTTCTTGTTACACTAGAAAAATGGGGTATATCTGCGGTGGTGCAGCAGTAGCGTTGTTGCCTCACAGCAAGAGGTTCTCCCGTTTTATTCTCGGCTGAAGTGCGGGGATTGCCTTCTGTGTGGAGTCTGCATGTCCTCCCTGCGGTTGGGTGGGTGTACGAAAGACATACACAAATGGGTGTGCCTTCGTTGAAGGTTGGACATTGAGCTGGCACCTCGACGTTCGTGAAAATCTACTGCCAATCATTAGCGGACCGGAGTTCCGCTGTGGTGACCCCTAACCAGGAAAAGCCTTAAGACAAACATCATAACTTTTCCCTCCTTCATCTAAAACTAATGTCTTTCGGCTTTTCCCTGTTAGGGGTTGCCACAGCGGAACTCCGGCCCGCTAATGATCAGCAGTCAAAAGTAAATATGTCTGTCTTTTGACTGCAAAGCCATTTTCAGCTTCAATATGCAGTGTCTCTTCTCACTGATCTAGTGTAATAAGTCTGTGACATCTGTCAATTTCAGACAGAGTGAATGTTTAATTTTCTTAAGAGCAACTAAAGATCTTTCCAAGACCGATTCAATTTCTTAAGCAATATCACATTTCTCAGCCATGCCCTGCATTCAGAAACTTGTTTGTTTTGAGAGCATTTTATGCCATTACTTATAAATTAGTTAAACTATGCCAGAATATGGGTATGAAGTTTCTATCACACTAAATGGATCTTCACACCTTCTACCTGAAAATTAAGCTCAGTAATACATTATACCAGCTGATCAGGGAGCTTGGTGATGTCTCTTGTCTGGGGACAGCAGGGTCAATGATTCTAATGGGGCTGGCTATCATCATATAGATGACCACCACAAAAGCCAACACTCTGCCCATGAAGCCACGATGGTTGTCCCAACTACTGGTTTTGTTGCTTTTACCCATACCTAAATCACATAGTCGACTGGCTCACAGACAGAACCCAGGTAGTTAGAACTGGGGAGTCCACCTTTACAAAGAGGCCAGTCATAAGTAGAGTCCCTCAGGGATTAGTTCTTAGATTGCTCCTCTTTGGCACCTACTTCTCTGAAGTCAAGGCTATTGTCAGTGGTCTCTGACTGACTAAATTTACAGATGATTGCAAATTAGGAGCTGTCATTGAATCTCACACTGACACAAATGTTCTCCAGGAGGGGATGACACAGACAAACAGTTAGTGTCAGAGCCATGGACTAAAACTATATGCCAAGAAATGCATAACAGTATCCTTTGGGAAGTCATCCACCCCTGTTAACTATCATATTGACAACACACCCCTTAGATTTGACCCAGTAGTCAGGAACTTAGGGGCACGCATAGTAATCTAGCCTTTAACCATCACGTGTTTACAGTAGTGGGGAAATCATTCTATGATGCGCAACATATAAAAAAAGGTATGGCATCTAAGTCCAAGGAAGTCATTGTTCCACTGTATTCTGCATTCATCAGACCTGAGTACAGTGCCCACTTTGGTATGTACCACACCAGGCATATCCAACAACTGGAACGTCCACAGAGGTTCTTCACTAAAAGAATACAGGGGTTAAGTGAAATGTCCTATGCAGAGCGCCTCAAGGCTCTATCCCTCTATTCTGTCTTCTACAGGCTTTTGAGGGGAGATCTATGCCTGACATATAGGGCATTGTCAGACCCCACTCTGAAGGACCTCCTGCATAGCTACAAAACAAACAGCACCAGAGTTACCCATTCTAAAGACTTAAACCTTGCCTGTGATATAAATGGGATTTGCTGGATAGACAGGTATGTATTCCAGAGATTATCCCATCTCTGGAACAGGCTCTCCATCCATGTGAAGCAGAGTTCCTCCCTAACCCAATTTAAGTGCAACCTGGACAATTGAATGGGGAACAGGAAATTCATCCCTGGCTTGGCACCTATGTCTTTAATGGACACAGGCAACCTGTAAATGTTTCATCTCCCAAACCCCTGTTTACACTTATAAGGGTAGCAGAACTTGTCAGAGATTTGGGATGCATGGCTAGGTTTAAAAAGGCCCTTGTGGTCGTTAGCCTAGTAAACACCTATGACCCTGTAACCCGATGTGGACTCTTCTGCATCCATGAAAAGGAGTGGTGGGCAGCCATAAACCTGAAACCCATTCTACTGCAAGAAATCATCTCCCTGCAATCACCTAGCTGACTTGTTAGCAGTTGACAATTAACACCACAGAGTAATACTTCTCTAAACGCAAGCCTGTTATAAGCAAATTAAAACCCCAAAATATAAACACTGAACTTCCCATTACCATCGTCAAGGTTCATTCACTGAGGACCTAAACATGTCAATCAAATGCAACTGCTTTTTCATAATCTGCCTTTACTTTCTCTTTAACCTTGCATCTTTATTCCATACCCTGTCTGATTATAAACTTGTTAGAATTACTATCACTCTTAGCCTAATTTACCATACAAATTAAAGTACATATTATATGTAATTCATCTCTGTGCTTGTTAGTTTTTAAATATCGGATGTTGACTGTATAAATTTAAGGACGTGTAAATACTTGCATGTGCTTATGTTTACATTTGAAAAAAATGTGTAACTACTTGTAATGATTTCTAAAGATGTTTTTCTTGTAAATCTACTGTCACATCATGGCCCAGATACATTCCAACCTTCAATTTTAGTTGCTGCATTGATGCCTGATCTTCTATTCTGAAGTGTATCATATCACACGAGTCCACTCCAACTCTTTGATAACACACAGGCTGAGGTTTAACATATAAAGAGTCATAGGAACTTTTTTTAGAACATTTAAAAGTAGCTGTAATATGGATTCACCCCCATGTGGGATAAACATCAACAGAGCCACTAAAACAAAAAATAAATGCCTTTTTAAACTGTTTCAAATCCACCATTGTTATCTCTTTATAGGATTAATAAACCAGGCAAATAGGGGGGGGGGTCTTCTTCTGTTCATCAAAAAAATTTTTTTTGAAGAACAAAAAGCCAAACCCATTTTAACGAAAGTGCCCTTAAACAAAAGTGGAGTTTTGCGAACACCGGTTCACCAAGTCTGAAAAAAAAAACCCACACATTTTGCAGGAGGCAAACCTCTTCTGCACCCCCCCACACCCCCGCTACTTATATATACTAACTCTGAGATTGCACTATAGTGGGGAAAAGCCTATATTTCCTTATCCCCACTGTACCATGCTGAGGTAAACTGGTGTTCATGAAAGTGCATTTTCATTAAAGTGGCTCCGGCTTTCTGTTTTTTGAAAAAATGTTTTTAGGATAAACAGAAGTAGACCCAATAGGGGTGCCCTAGACATCTTCATTGCAGCAGCAGCTTTGCTCTGTATATATGACCTTACTTGAAATTCAATCATATTATGGAACAAAATGAATTCACATAGCTGCAGATATAATTTAATGCAATTCTGATTAGATTCAGAATATGTAGCCATTAAAGACTCCAGAACTTTAAGGACATCCTGGTTTGATATGTGAATATATAATACAGAAAGGGGAAGTGGAGCGATAAACTGAAGTGTCTCAAAGAGAGAGAGAGAGAGAGAGAGAGAGAGCAAAAGAAAGAGACAGCAGAAAGGAACTAGAGAAAAGAAAATCTGCAGAAATTTGGGAGTATGGCTGGAGTACATAGGATCTGTGGAAAACAAATAATGTAAAATGAGCTGTTGAGAAATTATAGTAGAACGTAAATTGCTCTACTTTGAAATTATCAGACAGAAGAATCACTTCAGTGAAGGATGTTACTGAGGAAGAAGATAGAAGTTGTGAGTTTCTGAAGAAGAGATCACATTGAAAGGAACCATTACATGGAAGAGAAATAAGACTTGATATGCAGCCAGTTAGTTGCCACAATAAGGAAGTGATTAAAGGCAGAATTAGAAGACAAACAGCAGAGCATTGGTGTGAAGGATGAAGGATGCTAAGACATTAACGGTGAAAGAGATGCAAGGGACTGTGGGATGTTTTACACAGATATAGTCATAAGATTAGCCGGCGGAGTGACAGACAACTTAAGAGGAAATGGAAGAGGCAGTGAGTAAAAGAGTGGAACCAGGTCAGTGAGGTAGTACAGGCACTAAAGAGAATGAAAAAGTCAAAGGAAAAGATACCTAGCCAGATTAGAAATATATGAAAGACTGTGAACATAGTATACTGGAAGTATGGGGAGTGAAGAACAGGGCTTGTCTTCCACATGTTTTGGAATGTGGATGGTATAAGAAAATATGGAATGAATATATAAACATGAGTGGGATATTGCAAAATGGAAGGCCATTATTAAAACATGCCCGTTTGTTTTCTTTTTTAAACTCTACAGGTCTTTCCCAGCAGAAAAGAAAGGAAACACATACATTCTTGATGAGTCAAGGGAGAGGGGTAAAGGGGTAAAAGAAGATACTTGCATGATGCTGGAGGTCATTTTGGTGTGTAGTATACAAACTGCTAGAATGGGTAATGTTATACATAGAAAAGGGGTTTAAGAGTGCAAAAGGATACCGGCCCAATGTATGGAAGCAAATGATACATAATTAGGTCCATTTATGACCAGGTGAACTTCTCAGCAGCAAAGCTATGGAATCAGCAGCTTAAGTCTAATGGCATTTGCTCTATTATGCTGATTAGAAGTTACAATTTAGAAGCCAGTTGATGCACCTATGGTAGTGCATGTGGATATTCTGCTGAGTGGTAACATAAAACAAAAAAAAAATTCCAATTTTGTTTTAGCAGTTTCTGAAATATTGCAGCTTTAAGCTTCGTGCACAGAGCTAAAATGCAAACATGCTAACAGCAGTCATGCAAACTGTGCACTAAGCCAGCACTTGCATTGTTTGTCTTTTCGACTTTTCCTGGATAGGGGTCACCACAGCAGAACTCCGGTCTGCTAATAATTGGCAGTAGATTTTTATGGTGCCAAGTTGCCAGCCTGATGCCCAACCTTCAGCAAAGTCATGCCCATTCACGCATGTCTTTCGGAGGCCACTTGACCGCGGGGAGGACATGCAGACACCACACAGAAGGCACTCCAGCCATGAATCGAACAGGAGAACCTCTTGCTGTGAGGCAACAATGCTACTGCTGTGCCACCATGGCTAAGCCAGCACTTGCATTCTTAAAAATAAATGCCATATCTGCATGAGAGTTTTTTTTTTTTTTTTTGTCAGAAACATAAACATCAGACAGACGTTCCATATTATGGATGTTTTATTAGAACTAACACTGTAACCTGCAGTTCTACACTGATATATGATATATCGGAATGTAAGAGGACAAAGTTAATAGAGTCCCAGACATGTAAGAACTCTCTGAAACCTCTAAAACACTGCACAGATGTTACACTTATAAAGTAAATTGAAAGGTTACTTTCGTGTACATCACATGGCTGGCAGTAACTACATTCTGTATAATATAACACCAGTGTGGTTGATTAAGAAACTGACACTGATCCTTGCATGTTGCACACAACTAAAATATACTTGTTTGCCTTTATCATGAGTAAAAGAAATTTAAATAAATTATAAATTAGGTACTAACATTATTTACATATAAAACTGATTTAAAGCAAATGGCACAGATTTTAAAACACTGCTCTCAGAAGACGTACACTGGTATACTTACGGTTTTGATATATATGCCCATGATCATAAGGCACTGAGGTATACAAGACATTTATGGGCACTACAACCAGACACTTAGTTTCATGAGATCTAATGAATGCTTGTATTTGATGGCTGCTTGAAGTTTTCCATTCAGATTAGTGCAACATTAAAACCAACATTAGCCATCTGGTTTTATTATAAAAATGTCACTTAAAAGAGAAGCATATATCTTGATTCACAAATTCCAGTGTATAATGTTATAATTCCCATACTCTGGAACAGGCTACCCATCTATGTCAAGCAAAGTTCTTCATTAGCACTATTCAAGAAAAATCTTGATGAGTGGATGGGAAATAGGAAATACACCCTGGGGATCACTTCTGTGTCTCTGCTCGAGAGTGGCACAGGAAAATAACTTTCTTGGGTGGTGCAAGCCAGGGAACCTTGTTGGCTAGGCTTACATAGGCCGTCGGGCCGATAGCCTAGTACCTACCTATGAACCTATTATACGTGCTACATTTTGAGTGTTTATTCTACTATGGCTAATTTAAAGTTAAACAGATTCATGAAAATGAACCAAAGAAGAATGACCTCAATGGCTTCAGTAAGTTTTCAGTGGTATTCATGCAGAAAAATAATGACACAAACGCAGCACATTTTACATTTTTTTTTCAGAAGCAGTTTACTAAATGAATTTAATTCATTCTTTAAGAACTGCAGTTTTGCATGAAATAATCAAGGTTTCCTACAACATATAAGACCATTTAAGATGTTTGGAATTCATCACTATGTCATTTATCCACATTTCCATTGGTAAATGCAGGTAACTGTAAGATACTTTTTATAAATGGAAACATTCTGTACCTTTCAGCTCATTTTGACAGTGCTAAACAACAAATGCATTTCTATGCACTATGCAAATTTCAGATGTTCCAAATGTAACATTTTGTACATGTGACTTCTGGATGGCAAGTACGGACAGACTGGGCATCCTCTGAAATAGTTTGTATCATACAGAATGACGTTACAGCTTAAAACACAAGTTAAACTACAAATTAGAAAATGAATCTGTACTTTCACAGACTCCAACTCTTCCTTAATTACAGCCATGAGAGTGGCATCATCCACATATGAGGTTAGTATTTCTCCAAGCAGTTATGATTGCTGCATGTGAATCATTAAATGCTGTATGTCACCCGACAGCTTATACACAGGGTGACAGTATGTATCCGTCTGTAATTTTCCATTCCTGAACGCCTTGTCATTTATTCCATATTTATTTCTAACTGTTGCTGCCGCTTTTGTATACACATTCCTCAGGAGGAAAATAAGGTGAACTGCTATCCTCACTTTTATAAGAACTTGCCACAGTTTGTCATGGTTCTCACACTCAGAGGCTTTACAGTAGTCAATAACTTTCTGAAGCTCACTTATTGTCTCCATTATCCACTGAATTTTGGTACTTTGATCTCTGCTGCCTCTGTGCCTTCTAAACCCAGCCTGTCTGTCTGGCAGTTCTCAGTACTGCTGCAGTCTAACTTGCAGAATGTTAAGCACTGCCTTGCTAATGTATGAAACACATGCAGCTGTACACAAGAAATGTCATGCACTGAAGTAGCATAGCACCCCCAGCTTGCCCTTCAGGCAGTGAAATGAACAATAAACCTTATCAGAGTTAAATGATATTTTCACTGCCAAATTAGAATCAGTGATTATTTCTTCAAGAATAGAACACAATGCAGTAAGCACATCTCTTAGTAGATTTATTCTCCAGATCCCACAGATGTGTTGTTGTAAGACTACATGTTTTTTATTTTAATTAAGAAGGAATATTAAAGTGTTGCAATGAAAGGTAAAGAAATAAACATAATGTCAGTCATAACTTCTTCTACCTTTTTCCCAGTTAGGGGTCATGATTGGCAGTGTAGTTTTACAGTGTCGAGTTGCCAGCCCAGCGTCCAACCTTCAACAGAAGGCACACACATGCACACACTCACACCTAGGGCCAATTTAGAGTGTCCAATCCACCTACAGCATGTCTTTGGGATGAAACCGGAGCACCCGGAGGTAACCCATGGAACCACAGGGAGGACATGCAGACTCCACACAGAAGGCAACCCAGTCAAGGATTGAACCGGAGAACCCTGTGCTGTGAGGCGGCAATGCTAATGGCTGCACCACAGCAGCCACCCAATGTCAGTCTCAACAACTGAGCCTGTTCTGTGCTGTTTTCAACAGAGATTGTAAGGTACTGATTCCTGTTTATCTTTAATAAGACCAGCAGCCTTTGAGCAGCAAAATTCAGACAGAATATTATATAGCCATCAACAGATCTGTACTATGAGCACTTGCAACTTTTTACCTCCAAGATGAGGGATAAAGCAAAATTAAGGAAAAGGCCTCAAAAATGAAAAAGATTTTTTAAATATTTGTACTATTAACTTAGAACTTCTCAAAAAATGTCCAGTTTTAGGAGTTACAAAGGAAAGTTTTGAGCTAAAATTGAGGCATCTCTAAAGCCACTGCTTGTGTCTTTGGCTTCTAGTTTTACTCATTCACTTAAACATTGATAAGATAAATTCTGTCTGCACTAAATATAACGAGAAATCTTTATTGTGGAATATCTATCTATCTATCTATCTATCTATCTATCTATCTATCTATCTATCTATCTATCTATCTATCTGTGTGTGTTGTGTGTGTGTGTGTGTGTGTGTGTGTGTGTGTGTCTGTATATATATATATATATATATATATATATATATATATATATATATACAGACACACACACACACACACACACACATATATATATATATATATATATATATATATATATGGGTCTACTTCATAACATTGAAATTTCATAACACTGAATTTCATAACACTGAGACCAAACATCTAAATCCCAAAACACTGAAAACTCAGAACATTGAAAGTGTGCTTCATAACATTGAAAGCTAGAATGTATATGTAAATAGCATCCTCTCCACCTACAACAACACCTAAGTAACAAACACACTTTCTACTACGTTTCTGCAGGGCGGCAATCCCCCCTGCACCCCCCCATGTCAGGGGGCTCTGCCCCCCACACCCCCTGTAAATTAAATATACCAACTTCAAGATTGCACTACAGTGGAAAAAAGTTAATTTCCTAACCTCAGATTCAACAGTCCCAGCCTGACCCCTATAATTACTATGGAATAAGTCCTTTCAGCCATCTCAAAAACTGATTTCACCTAATTGATGCACCCTGATAAAATACTAGATTGTCTAAGTATTAGTACCAAGTATGGCTTTTCTATATCCATACATAACCTCTTTAATCTAAGCCTGTCCATTAGTCATACTCCTGGAGCACTAAAAACAGCCAGTGTAATGTCATCACACAAGGATGGCCTAATCATGAACCCTGTTAACTGTAGATACATTGGTCTCACTAGCCTCATGTGTAAAGCTATGGAATGCATTATCTGAGACCTCATTCACATGGACATTTGAAACCTTTTAACCCTGGACTCTCATGAAATTAGGCTGTGTCAAAGGCTTGCCTCTCTAAGTTCATCAGTTTAGTTGAAGCAGCAGACAACAAGCTATTCAGTACCTACAGACGTGGCCGAGTCTTTTGGCCCTGTATCTCCCATGCAGGAAATAATGGACAGGCGGGCAACTTTGAACATAAATTCATGTGTTGTATAGTGGATAGCTGATTGTCTGACCCATGTGTTTAGAGGCACAGGTCCCACTTCAGAAAGCAAAAGAGGTTACTAGTGATGTACCACAGAGCATCAGTGTCATATTATTAGTTATATTTAGTGCAGACAGAATGTATCTGTCTGGCATCTGTTTCTCAGACTAACAACCAATAATCCTGGCCTATAGTTATCAGTTTGCAGACAGCTGTAAGTCAGATGTTATTACATCCGCTACTGACACACAACTGATCCAGCACAAATTAGATTATGTTAAAACTGGTGCAAGGATAATCTCCTTTAAGTAAGAAAAAATGGAGTACAGCTCATTTTTGTCTGCATAATACCATATAGGCAACATACCCTTTCAGTCACACACTGCTGTTAGGCACTCTTGTTGATAATTGTTTATCTTTTGACTATCATGTATCTTTACTAGTTCAGAAAGACTTTTATCTGGCTTATCTAATTTCTAATGCCATCTCCTCTAAATTCAAAGTTGTCTTAATTCCCCTGTAGTTATCTCTCATCAGACCCATTACTGAATATAAAAGAAAATAAAACCCTGTTTAGCAAGTGTTTCGCTAAACATATCACTCAGCTTCAGAAACTTCAGAAATTTCTAACTAAAAACATCAATGAATTCAAGACCGAGAGTTATCTAGGCATTGGCAGTCTTCTCTTTGTAATTGGTCTCTCACAGACTCCTCCATGATGATCTGTATCTAGCTTTTGAGCAATGAAAGATCCAACTCTCCTTGACTTCTATTCCTTAAGAAAAATAAGGTGGGGAGTGGGTTTGTTATAATAGTTAAAGTCTTCACCTCATAGACTCAAGACAGAAGGTTTGATTCTGACCTTAATTTACTGGCTAGGGTTAAAATGCTCCATCAGGGCAGTTAGCCTAGTATTTACTTATAAACCTAGTGGTTCCTCAAATACTTGGTTAATGGTTTGTTAAATAAATGAAATATTCATTTACAGATAAATAATACACATTGCCATAAAAGATTCACGTGCCATTGTAGTACTACCTCCATTAGAAAAAAAAATACCTACTACGTGTCAAACAGAGGAAGCACCCTTGTCACCTTCAAGGTAAACCTAGGTCATGAGACAGCCCACACCTCTCACCTGTCCAGATTCTCACAGAATGTCCAGATTTTTGCCATATAATTTTGGTCTGTCTCTTGTACAATTTGTGTTTTTTTTGGCAAATCACTGAGTATTGAAGTCACTAAATAATGACATACATTTCAGTTTTAAGCTTCATGTACTTCAGAAAATACATGCTAACTTAAATCCAGGTATTCTAGTAACTTTCTAAGTTTATAAAAGCAATATTTCAAATTTGGCCCTATTTTTAAGCCTTTGTCCTCCATTATTTTAGGCTTTGTCCAGATTTCTTGCACTAAGAGGTTGAGAGGTACAATCTTATGTTCTCCACTGACCTATCTTGTCTTGCCCTCCTTGATGCTGGAGGTAATTTTTGAATATAGTTATAGCCTAGTTATGTGATCATCTGTAGACTGTTTGACTACTGCTCACCTACAGACATAGGAATTAGGGGCAGTTGAGAGGCATGACAGAGAGAGGTAGCATCATGCTAAACACACAGTAGTCAACAGCTCTGCTTTAGACGGTGTTCTTGCAATACCCTACTCCACTCTTCTTTTGCTACTTCCTAAGCTATAGAACAATGCCTGGCCCTACAATTGCAATTTAGTGATTGCACTTTGATTTCTGTGCAGTTTGGAAGCATCATAATTAGTCCCTGCATGCTCTTTTGAAAACTTCATCTGTGGTATAGTAGACTAGAATTACAACACCACACTGTCATCATGACACACGTGATATTCTGTTGTCCTGTCATCATGACACACATAATATTCTGTTCTCTCATCATCATGACACATGTGATATTCTGTTGTGCCTCTTATGTGCTTTAGGGAAGGGACCTTCTGATAGTGCTTGAATACACAGATGTCCAGTCAGGGTGAGGCATTACCTCATAGCCATTGAGAGGTTCCAGTTGAATTTATCTGATGTGATACAGTAGTATGACTATTAACAGCTTATTAAAAATCATTTAACTCTAGCAATATGGCAAACAGTCTCACTAAGTGGTACAGCTTGAAAAAAATTGTGTCAATGCAAGGATACAAGGGCATGGTAAATGTAAAACAATGGTGATATGTACAGGTGCTCATTAAAACAATGGTGATATGTACAGGTGCTCATTAAAGACATGGTCCCAGTTCTAAGCTCTATGCATTTCCTCAAGCCATCTATGCTAAAAACGAATTGTGGAGCCTTATTCTGGATTCTGAAATGCTGACTGTGACAACAGTGGGTACTGGCAGCCATGCCAGGAGAAATAGAGCAGTGGATGTATAACGTATGCCAGCACAGCTAGCTGGAATTTTGTAAATAATTATATGTGATTTGTATATCAATCTGATTTGTACAGATGCTTGGGCTGAAAATGTATTTGTGAGGTTTGCTTGTATTAAAATGTATCAACAGTGTGCCCTGCTGGAAGGAAAAAATGTACATGCATTATTATAACTGTTTATGTGTATACACTGTAACACCATATAGTAGGAGAGAACAGGTAAATCCTTCTCACTTTGGAAAAATATTCTTGAAATTAAATTACTTTATGGGTTAAGCCATAAAGATGTTATCCCACAGTTTTGAATGGAGCCAGAGATGCAATGTCAGTGCTAGAGAATAGGTTGCAGCTCCTGTAGAAAGAGTGGATTGGTTTTATGATTTTATGACTTCCAGCAACTGCACCACATCTGTGCAATGCTCTATCTGTGTGTATTGTAGCACATAGGTGCTAACCCTGGTAGCATCTAGTGTTGGTGATAGCATGGGAAACAGAGTAAGATGACCAGATGTATATTTATTTATTTTATTTTATTTTACATTTGTTGACCGGGCTAGTCTAACTGGATACATGTCCATTTTCAGTACAGGCCCGGGGAGAAAAGCTCCAACACATATACACAATATACTAATAAATGTTGCAACAGTACAAGCTTGACACAGCTGTTATTAAAAAAGTACAATAATGTTGCAACAGTACAAGCTTGATGCAGCTGTTATTAAAAAAGTACAATACTAATGGTGAGCATAATACAAATTGCAAAGGTACTATACAAAAAAGTTGTTTACTATATACATATATACATAGAATTAAATTGCAATATCATGGTTTTTATGGCTCATTAAGGAGAAGTCAGTAGTTAGTACAGTATAGTATTAGGTGAAAAGTATACATAGGTATAAAGTAAAAAAGTTAGTCAGGGTTTGTACAAGGGCATAACCAATGTGTACTAAGAAATAGTTTTAGTTTCTGTTTAAAAAGTGTTACTGAGGACAGAGATAGGAGTTCAGTGGGAAGTAGGTTCCAGTGTTTTCCTACAGAATTAGAGAACAAACAGTCTCCTGCTAAGTTGTTTGATCTGCTAGAACTAATAAGTAGTTTATTAGATGAGCGTAGATTCTTAAGATTGTTGTAGGGGGTAATGAGAGTAGAGAGTGTAGGAGTAACTGGTGGGGTGATACAGGCTCTTATGGGTAATAGCAAGCTGGTGAAATAGAAGCTGATTTTGGAACTCTAGCCACGTTAGTTGTTTTAGATTGCTACAATGATGAGTTCTAAAAGGAGAGCCAGTGGCAAATCTAGCAATATTATTATAGGAAATTGCCAGTTTGTTCAGGTTGTTTTTTGAAAGATTATATGATGCCACTCTGTACATATATATTGTTTTAATATTAGTAGAGGAGACTAAAGTCTCAGCATCATTCTGTATTCTGTCTTAGATGTAACAACAAGGACCACTCACCCATCTTGACTTGCTCTATTCAGTAAGTAGGAACAGTAATTATTTTAGTTTATCAGGAACAGATAGTGAGACTAGCTAAATACTGTTTTTCCTATAACTCTGACAAACTTTCCATCAGTGTTATTTTTAATAGTGCCTGTGACTGAAACTCTGGTGTAAATAGATATTTATTATTTTCATTTTTTATGATTTATTATTAAATGTATTTAAACTTTTCACTGTGTCTGTTCCTTTTTAGAAAATATTTAAGTTTTGAGAGTATTTGCACATATTTATTTGGTGATAATTCTGGCTACTCCTGAAAGCCTTGCTGTTTGATCGGCATTACCATTTATATTAATATTACTTTCAATCAGTATAATTGGGTACCCTTGTAATAGCCTTAAAGTAGTTAGCAGGGGTTCTGATGGCATGATAACCACCTTATAGTCTTCGGCAGAAGCGAGCACAGCAGGTGAATCTGTGCCAGGCTCTCCCAGGTGTGTGTGTGTGTGTGTGTGTGTGTGTGTGTGTGTGTGTGTGTGTGTGTGTGTGTGTGTGTGTGTGTGCGCGTGCACAAAAATCTGTGTGTGTCAGCTGCTTGGAGAAAGGAAACAAAGCACTGGTTTCACAGAAAGGGTATGAAAGGACTTAGCTTGATACCCCCAGTTAAGGACTCAACTCTAAGTTATGCCAGTGAGGAATCTTACTGGGGGTTTGGACAGATAGAGAGAGGAACCAGCACCCAGACTGAGAGTGTTCCCTGGGTGCTCTTAAGGGAAATTGTGCTTGATGCAGAAAGGCTGCATCTGGAAATACTGAGAGTATCCACTTGTATTCCAAGTGAACATCCCACTCCAGTGTCAATGGTGAGGATTCAGGCTCCTTGACTACTGGCCCAGAGTGGGGTCATCACACCAACATAACTAAATGCATTGGAAAATGCCATAGCCTAATTTCAATTCAGTGGCACAGCTGTCTAAGATGAGTCTTTCAAGTGTTGGGAGGAGGTCTCTTTGTATTTTGTCAGTGTTACAAATTCAACTGCCTGAAGTAACATGCATACTGGGAGGCATTCCATACTGACAAGGATATATTCAGGTGTTCTGGATGACATCAGGTGAATGACATGATGCTAGCCAAATAAAATAGGGATGCTAACTTTTAAGTGAATAAAAGCGTCCTGTCAGGTGAGACAGAAATCAGGCTTTATAGTGTTTCCCTATACTGTCTGCAGAAATACTAATGTTTACAGTGTAGATGGAATGGGTAAAATCAGGCACTGAGTGAAAAGACAGGATGCACATTGATTATAACATGAATAAGTAATGGGGTTAATTACTGCATAATGTTTATAAATCTCAATACCTGTTTTTGGCATTATGTATCATATGCTTCAGCTATACAGTGTATAACTGGGAAGTCGTTAGATGGTGTCCACTGTGGAGCTGGTTTTCAGGTTCAGGGTAGCATTACAGGATGGTGAAGGCACCCAACTATGGTACCCCAGCAGCATGGCAGAATGGTGAAGGCACCCCACAATGGTACCCAGCAGGATGGTGAAGGCAGCCAGCTATGCTACTCCAGCATTTACAGAGTCCAGCTACTCCACTTCAAGGCAAGATATTTTCACAAGCAAATACTGGGGCAGGACACTTTGTGTTGCCAATTTATATGAATTTAAATTAAAAGTTGTATTTTTATGATAGAATTAGAGTTGTGTTAATTGAAACCTTAAGAACAGAATTACCCCTTTTCAAAATAAGGACATAATTACCCCACTTGAAGAAGCATATTATCCAACAATACACATTCTTAAAAATAGTAATGAAAAAACAAACTGAAAAAGAACAGCAGAAATGGGGAATTTGCATATGAATACTTGAATATCCCCTTGTACATTTATTAAAGTTGGGCTCCTCTTAAAATTCCAAATGACAGTAGTTACACTCCTCAGAAGAGTGAGACTGCAAATGAGAACATAGAGGGTATGGGGAGTAAACCTCCTATAAAATGACATCTTTCAAATTACTACATTTACTGTATTTCTTTTATCTTGAGAACTGCATTTTATTTTTCAAAGCTGCATGACTTGTAGTTTTGGATCCCACTCTTGTGATATGGAGCTTTTAAAGTATACCAAAATCAAGGTAGCATATTTTTGCTAGTCTAAGGTTCTTCATATACAAGATATGCAGTATTTTCATTGTCATCGTAAATTTAACAATACTTCATCAAATACAGAAGGTCATACTTAAAGGATGCAGCAATGCTGTATTATTTCTTTTTTTTTTCATTCTTTTTTTGCTAGGGATGGTATATTGGGACTTGTCAAAATTGTTTTGCTCTGTCTGATGTGGTGGTAGCTTAATAAAATTTATGATAGTAGTTATCAAAATAAGAGTAAGGGAAGTTCTTTGATGCCCTGGCCGAATTTCCCCTAATCAGTATGAATACTACCTTGGGATTCCCAGAAAAGAGAATGCTGGCCTAGTGGGTCTAACCTGGTCAACAAAGAGTAAGTAAGTAAATAAAATATATATTCCCTTCTCTAACCCCAATCCTAATTTGCAGACGATTGAACACACACACACACACACACACACACACACACACACACACACACACACACACACACACACACACACACACACACACACACACCTAAACATGCCAAACTTTTGTTTATAGTGAAAGGTTTGGCATTCTGATTCCCTCCTACTTATGTAAATGTGCTAATATGAATCTGACAAGTCCTACACTTGACATACCCTGCACCTGGCCATCTGTAAACCCCAAACTAGCATCAATGAATGCAACACATGACCATTGGTATGGTATCCATTTACCTATCTATCTATACACACACTCTCTTAAATATCAGTCTAGAAGTAAACTCACAAAATCCAGTCTCCACAAACATTTGAAAACTGGCTTTACAGTGAGCCTACAAAGGTTGAATTCAACAACTTCCCACATAAACAGGACTCTCCAGCTCCCAAAAATGCTTTACAATGGGCACCTCATGGAGAAAGATATACTGCTTTTGAATTCTTCACATTCATGCATATAGGATTCAATCAGTTAATTCAGTTAACCTTGATCATCCGTTGGTCAACTCTGCAGATCCTCTTTACACACACACACTTTATATATATATATATATATATATATATATATATATATATATATATATTTATATATATCGATATAGACACAAATATAGATACACACAGACACACACACACTTATATATATATATATATATATATATATATAATATATATATATTTATATAAAATATATATATATTTATATATATCGATATGGACACCGATATAGACACACACACACACACACACACACACACACACACACACACACACACACACACACACACACACACACACTGATGAAGGGACCATTATACTCTGCTGTGGGCCTGATGAGGGGACTATTATACTCTACTGTGGGCCTGACAAGTGGACCATTATACTCTGCTGTGGGCCTGATGAGGGGACCATTATACTCTACTGTGGGCCTGATGAGGGGACCATTATACTCTACTGTGGGCCTGATGAAGGGACCATTATATTCTACTGTGGCCCTGATGAAGGGACCATTATACTCTGCTGTGGGTCCTAATGAGGGAGTAGTAGTGAAGGATTATAATTTCCTTAGATGTGAAAGAAGTACTCCTGGTGATTAGTCTGAATAGGCAAAAGGATTTCCTAACAGCAATGGAATCATGGTGATCAAAGGTTAGCTCATTGTCAAATAAAGTGCCAAGGTACCTAATAGCTAAGGCAACTTTCAAAAGAGTGTCCCCGATGTGGTAGGTGCATGGGAACCTACTTTGTCAAAGAACACAATTCTGCATTTCTTGGCATTTAGATGTAGGCCATGGACCAGGCATCATTTATTGGTATGTCCCACCAAAATAATTTAGACGAAAGATGGGGAGTTAATGGCAGCTTCAAGTTTGTAGTCTTCTGCAAACATATTCAGCCACAGGCCCATGATATCAGCCCTGACATCACATAAGTAAATACCAAAGAGAACATCACATAAGTAAATACCAAAGAGAACTGGTCCTAGACTGATTCCTTTGGTACACTGGTGGTAACTGCACTTTTCAACGAGCATGTGCCTCCCACACTAACATACTGAGTTCTGTTAGTCAGCCAGTTTGCTATCCAGTGGGTAGCAGGGTCTATATTAGAACACCGAAATTTCAAAATTTTGAGTGTTTTAATAACGAGCCCTATTAATCAAAAATTTAAAACATCGAACATACAGAACAGCGAATTGTTTTCCTAGGGAAAAAAATTTGCTGTTCCAAAACACATACACACAACACAAGCACACCAAACAAACAACAATCCACACACATACACCTAAACTCTTACACCTAACCCTACACTAAACTATACATACACCACTAACTATCCATTTACCTTAACCCTAACCCTAAGGTCTGTCACTATCGCACAGATACCTCACCCGCTCCCTAACCCTAACTCACCTACCCCGGCCCTAACCCTCACGTCCACACAATTGCACACTTACGTGACCCGCGCCCTAACCGTAACTCACCTAACCCACCCTAACCCTCAAGTCCACACAATCACACACTTACCTGAACCAGACCCGTAAATTTCCACCACAGCACTGAAAATACCGAAGCAACAGAAACGGACAACCAAATTCTTTCCCTAGGAAAAAATTTGGTTTTCTGTCTCTTTCATATTTTCAGCATTCGCTGAAAACAGGTCGGTATTAAAACACTTGAAATTTTGAACGTTCGGTGTTCTAATATAGACCCAGGTAGCAAAGGAGTTTACATTTAGTTTGTTTATCTTAGCAATAGTAAAAAATCAAATAAGTGCATAAATACGAAGAGGTTTGACCACTAGAATGATATCCAAAGCGTCTATTGTAGCCACAAACGGAAAAAATACACGTAACTGCCAAACATGAACGCTTTTAAAATCCTTCTATGCATTTTCATCTATTCATTGACTTCATCAGATAAATACAAAGTTCATCTACTCCACGTATATATAGTTTAAATCATTATTGTTGCAGCCAATAAAAATCATTATCTCATCAATTTCCCGCTAATTTGTTTAAAACAATTAATTAAATACCTAAAAATATTATGTTGAAACTTAAAGTATTGTATTTTATAACTTATAATGATTTAAAAAAATCCATCCCATTCATCCCATTCAATTTTGTGGACTTTAGGTATACCAAATATAGTGGGGGTTCTTGGTTTGTCTACTTTTAAAAATTTGTAAGTATTATAATCAATAATTTCCTCTTGTAACATATCATTCAAATTGATATCAATTTTATTATAAGCTATATTAATTTCATTCATGGAAACCACTATATATTTAGTTTCATCCCATAGTATAGCATTCATTTTACTCTCATATGCGATGTTATCCATAAAAACTATACCCCTCCTTTATCTGGTTTCATGACTCTATGAAATTTATAACCTTCACAGATATTGACAGTGTATCCAAAATACCTAGAAAAATAATATATAAGAATTCACAAAGTATTAGAAACATTATAGAAAATAAAAAGAAACCTAATAATAATAGAAAAAGAATAGGTACATACAAATGTGGGCATTGTAGTCAGTGTACATACTTTTTATTTGGAAAGTAGAAAAAGATGGATTCACAGTTTGGAATATTATAACTGTGAATCCAAGGGAATAGTTTATATGGCAATTTGTGAAAAATGTGGATCCTTCTACATAGGAAAAACTGAGAGAATGCTAAAGAGAAGGATCTATGAGCACATATATGAAATAACAACGGAGAAAGAGTGCAATGCCTTATATAAACACAGTAAAATATGCCCAGAATATAAATATAAATTCATGGTATTAGAACAAATTCAACAGGATATTAGGGGTGGTCCTTGGGAAGAAAGAATTGAGTTTAGAGAACTATGGTGGCAAGTGACCCTGGAAGCAGGGAAATTTCTGGGTTTAAATGAGTTTATTTCCATTTTACCTTTGTTAAAACTAAGGTCAGCTAAGCTTTGAAAGAGGTATAAAAACTATAATATAACTAGCCACTAGATGGCATCTGGAATTCATTTAAGGCAGAGTTTTATATATTTACAAAAATGAATGTTTTAAACAAATAAAGTTTTTTATAAAATTTTTTTAACTGTTTTTAACTATAAAGATGTTTTTAAATCATTATAAGTTATAAAATACAATACTTTAAGTTTCAACATAATATTTTTATGTATTTAATTAATTGTTTTAAACAAATTAGCGGGAAATTGATGAGATAATGATTTTTATTGGCTGCAACAATAATGATTTAAACTATATATACGTGGAGTAGATGAACTTTGTATTTGTATTTATCTGATGAAGTCAATGAATAGATGAAAACGCATAGAAGGATTTTAAAAGCGTTCATGTTTGGCAGTTACGTGTATTTTTTCCGTTTGTGGCTACAATAAACGCTTTGGCATTCATTCTAGTGGTCAAACCTCTTCGTATTTCTGCACTTATTTGATTTTTTACAAGTAACTTTTGTGCAGGTTCCTTTTGTTGAGTATCTTAGCAATAGTGCCAGAATGCAGTATGGTGTTAAAAGCCTTGTCCAGGTCTAAGTTGGCAGCGAGAAACAATTTTCCAGTCTAATGCATTAATGACATGTGGAGTGGGATGACTACAGCAGTTCTTCATTGCTCTGGCACAAATCCAGTGGGAAGGCTGAGGCTAAACAGGCTGAGTAGTGAGTGTACCAAACAGAGATTGGTGCTGACAAAAAGACAGACTGGCATCTTATCAGGACTCAGTGTGTTTTGTTTTTTGTTTTTGCCTTGGAGAAAGCATTTGGGAATTGTATGGAGATAATAGAGAGATGTGCTAATAAGCTGAGGAAATTAGGGGAGATGGAGTAAAGTAAGAGGTGACTTTGTCCCCTAATATTTTGGCTTTGTCATCTGGGGACAATTAAGTGCTATTGTTGTTATGTATTAGCATTGAGCATTGCTGGTAATATAGCTAATGTTTGACTTAGCTGTAAAAGGCTTTGTGGTTGTTGTTAGTGGTAGCAATTCTCAATTTGTGCTTACTTTTGGATGATTTGATTTTACTTCTGAGTTCTTTATTAATCTTTTTACGTTCATATCTAAAATGATAGATACAAATATTTCAAGCACGGGCATTGATGTCCTTCTAGCCTGCCAATATACAAAAACACTTGTTCCCATAATGTATCCAGGCTGTTCTTAAAAGCATCTAAACTAGTACTTACTATAATGTCATTTGATAGTCTGTTACATGCATCAGCTGCTCTCTCAGTGAACCAATTAGTACACTTCACATCTAGAGTTTCAATCACTGTATGCTGTATTAAATATTCACCTTTCAATTTATGTCTCCCAAATCTCATATGCTTAGTTTTTGATGTATTTATCAGCATATTATTCTCCTGTGTCCAAATGGTCAATTTAATCAAGTTATTTTGCAGACATGAATTATCTGAAACACATGTAGTCAGTTTACCCAGTTTCAGGTAATCTGCATATACACTGTAGAGCTCCTCAGATGAAAAAGTAAGGTCTGAAAGATGCATTCTAAACAAGTAAAGGCCTAGGACAGAGACCTGTGGGACACCCTGACTGTAACCAAAGATTTCACCTATCCTATCTATAAGCCATGCAGCTATCCATCTTATCAAAAGTACATAAATACCTGGTTGCACTAATTTATTGATCAGTGTTTTGTGTATGACCCTGTCAAACGCTGAAATTAAATCTATATAAATGACATCATGGCACAATATTTTCATGCATAGCTGCTATTATATTGTTACAAAACATCATATTACAGGTGGTAATGGATCTATTTTCAACATATGCTGATATATGGTTTCAAGTCCTAACCTACCTAATTCTGGCAATAACTTATCCAATATTACCTTCTCCATAATTTTTCTACAACATGAAAGTAGACTTAAGGGTCTATATGACTGCGTTTGTCCAACTCCCATTTCCTTTAAAGACAGGTCTCCAATCTTGAGGAATCTCCCCATATTTATACAACCTAGTAAATAATACATACTATAAGTTCTTGCTGAAGATTTGTTTTGCATCCAGTTTGCGCAGTTCTTTTTCATTATAATTTAATTTGATTCCATTATCTGAGGTTACCTGGATGTTGCTAGGACTACTTATTATCCCCTTTGTGGAGCCAAACCTGTTTTGCATAAGATTTTATAAACACATCTGTAATCTGTTGTGTCTGAGAATAAATTTTAGAACCTACACAGTTTATCAGTTTGTATATCTTTCCTCTTTCCTCATTTATGTATCTATAAAACATTTTCTATTATGCTCAACATCTTTATATACATTATAATAGGATATTAAGTTTGCTTTTACAGGCTATGAGTTTTTTTTCTGTATTGTGTAGTTTGGTTATACTAGGATTCCACCATATGGGTTTATTCCTGAATTTGGCATTGTATTTATGTCTTATGGGGTGAGATGCATCAAGGCATGTTTTGTGGTGGGAACAGAAATTATCCACAAATGTGGCAGTGTCAAAGAAGGAGTCATTCATGTGAACAGAGTGCTTAAATTTCATCAGGTAATCAGTTTGTTGGGTTAGATTTGTCTTAAAGTAGTTCCTAAAGTCAGAAAGGTGTTGTGGTAAGTCAGGTTTTATTTCCAGAGTTAGCATTACCAAATGGTGGTCAGATTTTACAAGTGGCATGGTAACAGTAGGTGTTGAGCATATGGTGGAAATACGGTTCAATATTGTTGAACCTCAAGTCAGGACTTAACCAATTTGTCTAGCGAGATAGCATTAATGCATACTTATTTGAGGTGGTGTAGGACTCCCTAAAGAGGAATAGGTTACTCCTCTCAAGAGGATAGTTTTAGGCTCAGTACTAAGGGAAGGATGTCAGTTTATTTAAACATGACAGTCGGGCTGCATGTGTAATGGTGGGGTACAGTAGTTGGCTATAATACGGAATAGAGTTATATTTACAATGAAAAGGATATGGGCAAGTTCAAGACTGTTTTCCTGATGTAAGAGTCTGCAGGTGAGATAGCTTCTCAGGAATATAGACAAGCCCCCTTAAATAACTCACTAATTTTCCACATCACATCGGAAAGAGTTGCAGGCATTGAAACCCTGTTCTAGGGAGGGACTACCTGTTTCAGTAACTGCGCGCACACATTTATATTTTCAGGAGTTAGGAATGCTGGTAAGGACTTCAACTTCTCATTTAGACTGTTGGCATTGAACCTTTCCACCTTAACATAGTTTAGATTTTGATTGGCTATGTAAATAATTTAAGAAGACTGACTGGGGATGGGAAAAGGTCCTGACCTTTATAAAGAAGCTATGAGGTCAGAGGTACAGTCCATCCCTAGCAACTCAGGGTTGTCTGTCGTCTTCTTCCAGGCTGATATAGACTGGATTCCCTTAGAATGACACTAATGGCTAAGCCAAAAACTGAAGTTAGCTATCTTTCATTTGTATTGTAGTATCAGTCTTGGTGATGGTAGGATACTGCACAATATTAGTTTCACAACTATTACAGGTACATGTTCTGAGGGCTTAATCATGTTTCACTTCATATGATCCAAGAATGTATGTTTCACATCATGTACTCCCTTGTGTGCAGTGACAATGTCATTTATGTATGAAGGGGGAGGAGACTTCAGGACCCTAGTGACAAAGCAAATCCTGATTCCTTGGTCTTTGCTTGACCTGATAAGTGGTACATTTGTGTATCTGACTACGCAGATTCCTATGACAGATGTAATATCTTGACCTTATTGCTTTAAAGGCAACAACCTGCCCATAGAGTGACCCTATTTGTAGCTATGTTTTCTGTAGTATCTGTGTACATTGATTGCCTTATGGAGTTATGCTGAGAATCCTGTATACCAAACCTATAACCCTTGTGGTTTAGGCAGGGACCTTTTACGTACCTTAATATAAGAAGGTTTCTTTGTTTGTCTGGGACATGGTTGGCATGGCTGTATGAGATCAAGCAGTTGTCAGTAAGCGTTCGGCAGTTCTTGCACTGCCCAAACATTCCTGAGGGAAATGGTGACTTCATGATATTCATTGCTTGGTAAAATAGGTACTATTAAGTGCTAATGAAGTGAATTTGTAGGAAAGGTCTATTTACCAGATCACTAGAATGAAAAATGAGTTACACAAAGCACCAAGATATAAAATCCCAATATTTCTTTACCTCCATAGAAACACGGCTAACAGAGTCTTAATTCTACACCCTAAAAGTAAATACATTTTATTTACTCCAAAACAACTGAGTGCACAGGAAGTATTTTTCCACCTAACATCATCAAACAGTACAAAAACTGAACTTGTTACTCACACAGAATTTGCAGTCATAATCATAGATGGAGACATGGAATCTGGCCTTCATATAAATGAGGCAGTTAAAAAAAATACTTAGCTCTCTCTATAGGATCAAACCACATCTAACTGATAATGCCAGAAATCACATCCCTGCAACCAGTTTTCTTCCAGCACTCTTTTACGTTGGTCTGTGTTACATGGTCTTCAATCATGGAATCTGTAAAGCAGTTATGCTGCTACAAAAAAAAAATAAAATATATATATTCCTCTAACTGTGAATAATAGGAAGATTCGTGTTTTACAGAGTAAATATACCCTCAGTAATTCTCAGGATAATCCACTCTGTCAGGAAGCTTATTTTCCACACACAGGAAGAAAAAAAATATTTTCCCACTTACATCATCATCAGAAAATCCGTGTTTTATGAAATGCTATAGAGTCCAATATAAAAAATTTGGAAATATCTGTGTTATTTGATGATGATCAATGAATCTCTCAAGCAACAGTACTGAATATAGGAAAAATAAAATACATAACCACTTTTCTGGACAAAAAAAACAGTATTTTCATTAGTTCATCAGTTTCCATTAATTACACATAATTAAAAAAAAAAACATTTAGCACTGATATATATATATATATACATGTGTGTGGGTACACCCCCGGATGTATATATGAATTTGTCTGTTAAGCTCAAATAAGACACTATTCCATCATCACATAATTTTCACGTTATAAAAAATTGCGCATTTTTACTTGCGTCTTCCCCTTTCAACAAAACTCAGTAACTAGGCATGAATACATTCTCATATCTGACCCCTTCAGTCTCAGACTTCATTCATTTTCAGTACTGAAAGAGGTCTCTACACACTTGATCCTGCAGTTTGCAACTTTCTCTGTCGTGAATGAAACCACCTTAGCCTCTTTCTCTTTAGAAACTCTGTTTGACCATTTACTTTGCTGCACCAAGTACAAACATTTTATAATTACCAAAGGCCGTTTTCACTCTGTTGCACAAAGACACTCAGCTGCCAGCTTCCTCATATAGGGGAGAGGTCATGCAGTAAAGCTGCAGTGCTTATGAAGTTGTTGGCATCATTAATCAGAAGCCAAGACCATGCTAGTGCAGTGCAGCATTTACATCCAGTTGTGTCCTGTAAGGCAAAGCAGGTAACACAGATACTTAATTACAAAGATCAGGAGATGGTGAGTTACTGAGCGAGTGTTAGTCCAGGTTAAAACCATCTCATTCTTATTTGAAATGCACACATTTAGAGATTTTATGGACAGACTTCATGATAAAGGCACATTCAATAATATACATATCATCATCAAACAGTACAAAAATCTAACTTGTTACACACGTACTAAATTTGCAGGCATAATCATAGATGGAAACATAGTCACAAAGAAAGGAATCCATGCCACATTCCTTGTTTTTATATACCATACATTTAGGTGCAGGATTTGAAGACTTTTAGGGATGTGTCTGGCCATGTGGCATAGAGGGATGAAGCCCGGACTATGACAGAGACAAGCTGCTTCTGACTCGCAGCATGGTTGCCAGGTAGCTGAATGTTGAGGGATGTGAATGAATGGTTAGTGCAAGCTCGTCCATTGGGTTGGGGGGGGCAGCTTGGCTCAGTACATTGTTGACACCTACAACAGTATGAGTATATGGCCAGCATCAATAAGTCCACTGAGCTCTTGCTGCATGGCAGTGCACCACTTAGATAGAAGACTGGCATATGTGGCATCATGCATGCATTCCACGATGCAGCAGTTGGGGACCTCAGGAGCTACTGACAACAGGGACATAGGGGTATCACACAACCAGCAGACTAGTCCGCTTACTAACACCTAACTCTTACCTCTGACAGGATAAGCTGGTCTGGCTCTCTACATGGTCAGGGAACAGAAAGGATGTACAGTTCTTACCTTGCACAGGGGATCCTATGTCTGGTTTAGCCTCAGTCATTAGAGTTGTGAAACTGATGGTTTGGAACTGGGGATGGATATTCATAGTTTCTTACATAAGTACTGGCTAGCTGTCCTTGAGGGCCCTTTTAAACCTAGCCAATTTCCCCCTATCTGCTTGAAATAGCCTATCCCATTTGGTTAGAGATTGGCCTTATCCATTCCATCACTGATAACTATACATTACCCCTAAAAAGAATAACTGGGATCATACCATAGAAAATGTGAGGGACTCCTGGGGTAGATTTTCAATTTCCCATCCATAAATCTAAGTTGTGCTTGAATATGGATGGGATGGATTTTATTTTATGTGGATAGGGAGTTTGTTCCAGATCAGTAGTATCCTCTGTGAGATGCACCTGTCCCTCCAAACCATTCTGTTGATGTTGCAGAAGAGGTGTGGATCCCTAGACAGAATATTTTGATGCCATTTGACATGCTGATGTGTAGTAACTCCATCGGTAATGGGTCAGAAGACGGCTTGTATGCCAGACAAAGAGGTCACCTCTTAGCAGTTTGTAAGATACTGAGTATATTGGACAGAGCTTTGAGTTGGTCCATGCAGCACATGTTTAGGCTTTGATTACTTTTGCATGTGTCTAGGCAGATACATGGCAAAGGGGGCATTATATTCAATAACTGGCCTAATGAGGGTTGAGTAAAGGGGGGGGGTAATCACATCCCTAGATGTGGACACAATCCCTTTGCTTATAAGCTATGAAATATAGAAGGTATTTCTTACAAGAACAGACCCATGCCGGTCAAGCATTAGGTCACTGTCCACATAAGTTCTCAAATCCCAAACAACTGTATCAAATCTTATGGTCATACTGTCACTGTGGTAGTTCCCTGGGGTAGATAACTTCCTAAAGGATACAATAGTGTATTTTTTGACATTTAGTTTCAGTCAATGATTTTAGCACAAGTTATTTACCTGGGACAAGCTTTCTTGCAGGATGGCTAAGTCACTTGGTGATTCAATGAGTATTTCAAAGACATGCATCTGGAGTGTTTCTCCCCGGGCCTCTGATGAAAATTGTCTTTGTTCCAAGCTGGACTTTCCCGGAAAACAAATGTTAAATAAATAAATAAAAGCTTGCAGACATCTGCAAGCTTAGTAAGCCAGATCCTTTTAGTACTGGCTTTTACTTCAGAAAAGTAGATGCCAAACAGGAGAGGTCCCAGCACAGAATCCTGGGAGACTCCACTGGTGACTGGTTTAATTTTGGAGGTAAATTCTCCTATTTCAATTATATGTGTCCAATCTGTGAACCAGTTGGCAATTCCAGTGGGTGACACAGAAGTTTATTTTGCTTTTCTACAATGTCTGAGTGACTAATTGTGTCAAAAGCTTTGGTCAGGTCAAGGTATATGATGTGTACTGTTTTACCTTCATCCATTGTTTTGATGACCTTTTCAAAAATACCTACCAGGCTTGAACTGTTCTTGATGTATCCAAACTAAGATGGGTCCAGTATTTGGAGGTTCCATATGTCCTGATTGATAGGTATAATGATAAGTATTTCCATGGCTTTGCATATGAGGTTGGTCAGACTTAAGGGACTGTAATTGCTTGGGTCTGTGGAAAGTTCTCCCTTATGCAGTGGAATAATTGTAACTGTTCTCCATGTTGGATGTTGCTCACGATTTGAGCAACTGTTCCCTCAGAAGCATAGCCAGAAAACAAAATTAGCAAAACTAGCATGGTTCAAGGTATTTATATCTTTTGTGAACTGATTACAGTTTGTTATTTGGGAAAAAAGAGCTCTTGCATGAATGTGTTAATCATTACGCTTATGACACATGTTCAGCTCATAAGAACTAGGGTATGGTAGGAGCAGTGTAGTTGTTTCTTTCAGTTGTTTATAAAGACGTGAGGATTGGGGAATGTGTGGCCAAGGATACGTGAGCAGCATGGCATGAGGGTCAGAGAAGGAGTGTAGTAAACTCTTTAGAAGAATAGGCTTATGTGGTTAATGGGAAATGGCTCATGATAGATTGGGGGAAGGAAGTGTGAGATACAGTAAAAATAAAGGATGGATTAGATGCTGTACACAGCATGGGTACAGCAGAGAAATGTTCATAGAAGCATATTAAAATGGCCCAGGTTATGAGTGAAACAGTCCAAAGTGCAAACCAATCAATGGAGTAAAGGGTAGTACAAGGGGAGGTGTGAGTCCTAAAGTAAAGTTATTAATATGCACTACATTCTAAAGCAGCTCACAGCACAAGTGTCAAATGTCGGTGTACTAATGCTGGATGGATCTGTGAGGAGTAGCAATATACAACTGAATGGCTAATAGAACTAAGGGTAAAAATCATAGGCAGACATTGTAACACATACATTGCTATGCCACATTCAGTGCTAGCAGGATATGCTAAATAAGTAATATGGAAAAAGTCATGACTCTGGCAATATAACTGGAAGTTATTAAGCTTTATTCCATTATCTACACATAGACAGAACTCTGGGTGCAATTCAGAAACTTAGGTAACAAGCACTATATGGGCGGCCATGGTGGTGCAGTGGTTAGCATTGCTGCCTCACAGCAAGAGGTTCTCCGGTTCGATTATCGGCTGGTGTGCCTTCTGTGCGGAGTCTGCATGTCCTCCCTGTGGTTGTGTGGGGTTTCCTCCGGGTGCTCCGGTTTCCTCCCACATCCCAAAGACATGCAGTAGGTGAATTGGACACTCTAAACTGGCCCTAGGTGTGAGTGTGTGCATGTGTGTGCCTTCTGTGGAAGGTTGGGTGCCAGGCTGGCAACTCGACACTGTAAAACTCCACTGCCAATCATGAGCGGACAGATGATCCGCTGTGGCGACCCCTAACCAGGAAAAGCCAAAAGAAGAAGGTAACAAGCACTATATGAAGCAACAATGGAAAAGAAACCCATGTGTAGTGTTTGTCCATTGAAAAACATCAGTTCTAGTATATGGACAGAAATCAAAGATCATTGCAAAGTAGTGTTAAGTACTAAGTGTGTGTACACAGTTAACTCCATCTTAATGCAGAAATTTTTATGCATGTATATTAAACTACAACATCAATTAATATAAGTGGATGCCTTTTGTGACACAAGGGAAATACTGCCAGCCCAGCTACCTGGAATTTTGTAAATAGTTATATGTCATTTGTGAATACCAGCTGTGAAAATAGGTGAAGGTCGCCAGCCTAGCCAGATAGAATTTTGTAGATAAGTCTGTCATTTGTAAATATTAATATAAGCCACAGGCTTGTTCTCTTAAATAGGAAGAAATGGTGTTAAATGTGGAACTGCAAAAATGTGACCACAGTGCACTCTGCTGTAACAAAGCTAATAAGCCAATTCTTTGATGTCAACTTGGAGCCGATATGTCTGGATGAAGGAATTCTGGCTATTGTCTTGAGACCATAGTTAATTGCTAGAATTTGCATGTATAAGTTATTTTATTGTTCTGGCTTCCTGACCAGCTGCAACATCAAGGGGTATTAACCTCTGAGAATCTGTTACCCTGGGAACCAGAAAGAAATTATGTAATCTGAAATGAATCAGTGGCACTGTGTTATCAATTTAAGGACAGAAAGAATGAAAGCATTAGAGCATTTGTCTTGAGAACATTCAGCATCACCAGCACTGTCTTGCTCTTTATGTAAGTTTATTTTAAAACTGTGTTTTCTCTTAGAAACAGCTAGGAATTAGGAAGATTAGTTTAAGTTTTTTTTCTGTGTTGATGTCAGAACTTTTCTACGGTATTATTTTAAGTATTTCTCTGTGATCTCTGAACTCTTGACTAGCACTGTATAGCAAGAAGTATTGTATTGTGTTTTTATTATTTATTATTACATATTTTTAAACATTTCAACTGTGGCTGTTTTGTGTACAGATAATTTAAGCTCTAAAAGTACATTGCATGTATATAGTGATACTGCACCAAGTCACTCCAAATAAGTCTTGACTGTTAGTTTGCACTTACCATTTGGATAATAATATTGCACAGTAATATTTGGACACCCTTTTAAGACTCTGAGTAGCTGATAAATATTAGCTGGATGGTGGCAGTGAATTCTACCATATAGTCTGGGTAAAAGGGGCACAGCTGGAGAACCTGTGCCAGCCTTCCCTAGGAGTGTCTGTGTGGTTGTATAAATTCTTATCTTAAAGTGTGTGTGTCAGCTACTTGGGCAGGGACACGAAGCACTGGTTGGACAGAGAGGATGCTGGAGGTTTTAGCTTGCCCACTAGGCTGAGATGTGGACCGTATAGCTCTGCCAGTGGGTAGTCTTATTGGGGACCTGGAGAAAAAGGGGGAAAACAGCCCCCAACTGACTGTGATCTCTGTGTGCTCTTAAGGGAAATTGCACATTACTGTGTGTGTGTATTTATTATCCTTTCCCTATATGGATGCCCCCCACTGGTGTTAGAGGTGAGGATTGAGGCTCCTTGATTGCTTGGCCAGTGCACGGGTGTCACACCAGCATGATGCAATTGCTTGTGTTGCCAAATGTATTAGAACTATATGTTATGTGTATATTAAACTACTAGTACAGAAGTGTGTGTTGAACAGGGCTTGTACAGTACTGAGCTTAAAGGATGTGTCCACAGTGTACCCTACTAGAAAATAACAGAAATGTATATCAACAAAATACCTGTGAAAATGTATGTTTTAATAGTAGAAACTGGAACATATAGAGTTAACTTGCAAAACTTCAAGAAAATAAGTTGAAATTAAATTACTTTACGACTGTGTTATAAAAGTTAGTTTCAATGCAGTAAGAAGACAGGCTGTCTAGAACTAGGATGCCTTCTGCATTGTTTTATAAGTGTTTTATTGTTTTATATCTTCTAACAACTGCAAACATCTGAGGTCTATGTATTTTTCACAAGGGCATGTCAAATATTACAATGGGGGCGTGGTTAAATCTGGGAACTAAAGTCAGATGACAAAAAGTGATGTCATCAAAGCTAACCCAGCAGTAATATCTGATATTGATTTAAGAACTCTCTCAGAGAGAGTCTGTGAATTTTGTATTTTGTCTTCCACCTAGCAGGAACATCTAGTCATCATCATCATCTGCACTTGCCTTGCTGTAAGTAAGATTTAGGACATAGTATCGCTCTCTCTTTGATATAGACGGGAATATAGTAAAGATTAGTTTAGATGTTTTCTGTATTTATTTGAGACTGTCCTGCAAGGCTGTCTAAAATATTTCCTGTGATTTTGAACTCTGAAGTTACTGCGTTGATTGACTGAGTATTGTCTTGTTCTTTTATTATTTACTATTAAATCTATTTAAACCTATCTTTGTGGCTGATATTTGTGAGACATATTTAAGCTCTTACAGTACTTGCATATGTATTTGGTAACACTGTACAGGCCACTCCTAAACAGCCTTGCAAGTCTTGGTCAGACTACCATTTGGATAATAGTAATATTACACAGTAGGATTGGACACCCTTTTTAAGGGCCTTATAGTAGCGTATATCTAGGGGTTGATGGTTGTGGAAACTACCTTACAGCCTGGGCAGAAGGGGGCACAGCTGGTAAACCTGTGCCAGCCTTCCCTAGGGGTGTGTGTGTGTGTGTGTGTGTGTGTGTGTGTGTGTGTGTGTGTGTGTGTGTGTGTGTGTGTGTGTGTCAGCTACTTGGGCAGGGACATGAAGCACTGGTTGGACAGAGAGGGTGCTGGAGGTCTTGGCTTGGCCCCTCAGCTGATATTTTAACCCTATAGCTGGACCAGTGGGGAGTCTTACTGGGGATCTGGAGAGAAAGGGAGAAGCCAGCCCAAGACTGACTGTGATCTCTGTGTGCTCTTAAGGGAAATCACACTTTACTGTGTGTGCACTTGTCATCCTCCCAGTGTGTACATCCCCTAGCTATTGCCAGTGGTGAGGATAGAGGCTCCATGATTACTGGGCCAGCACAGGAGCATCACATCTTTGATGAAATAAACTGGTGAACCATCAGTGAAAGCAGTCTATCCCAGTCAATAAACAAAACAAGCATAATGATGGTACCTGCTCTATGGGACTGGATACGACTCCGCACAGATATCACGATGCTGAGTCCCATAGAGAAGAACACCAAAGCACTGCCGGGGAGGAGGAAATATACTAGCTACATAACCGGGCAGCACAAACCAGAAAAAGTATATGAGTAAACAAAGAAGGATATAAGTGATAGAAAATGGGGTGAAGGAGATACAGCAATAGTCATTAGTGACAGCAATGCAGTCTACATCCACATACACAGGCCCCAAGCCTTTTTACAGTATTTAGGAAAAGTAGAAGGGTGACAGTGATGAGTTATTGTTAGACAGCAAAGATCAGAAGGCCAGAGCTTAGAAAAGACTAGATTAGTACAGTAAACAAAAGATAAGTAAAGATAACTAGATGGAGAAAGTGTTTTCCTACCCATGCAAAGGGGATGAAATTTTGGTTCCCTCTTAGCTGATCGAAGATGCATTCTTTCGAATGCATCTTGATTGAACTTTATAGCGAGAAACGGCAAAATACCGAAGCGGCATATAAGCGAATTCTTTCCCTGGGAAAGACATCACTTGACCGCCTTCGGTATTTGGTGTAGTGAGGTCTCGGAGTTGGTATATTTAAGTAGGGGAGGTGTGGAGGGCAAAGCCCCCCACATTAGAAATAGTTTGTGGTTTGCGTGTATTGTGTGTGTGTTTGTCGGAAGAGCGATTTTTTTTCCCTGGGGAAAAAAATCGCTGTTCTGAGTGTTTGAGATTGTAAGCTTTTGCTTACATGGGGTTGATGAATCAGCATTCGCTTTTCTAAGCATTCGGTGATTCAATATAGACCCGATATTTTTAGGTCACAGAGAGCATTATTAACAGATTAAAGTAATCAGTATTAGAAGTCATTCATTAAATAAAGCAGATAAGTACATGGCAGCAAGTAGCAGCAGCAAGGCTTGAATCAGAGATTTACAGAAAATATATGGTATGCACATAAAATAAAACAGTGATAGTAAAACAACTACAAAATAGAAAGCAGACTATGGTGTTTGGAAGGAAATGGAATTAACTCTGTTGCTGTGTTAACCCTCTAAATACTGTATATTTCCAGAAGATTTGCCTATAGAATACTAGTCGTTTTCCTTCTCTTTGTGTAATCTTAAATTTATCCATAACAGATTGCCATTTTTGATGGTGTTCATGGAATATTATTTTTATAATTATCAAAAACATTCAAATGTGATTCTACTTTTAATGGAAAAGAGCAGCCACATCTTGCTCTTGTAACAAAATCATATAATTTTGTTTTGATGTTACTGTTTTGTAGCTGATGCAGTTTGCCAGTTCAAGATGGTATTTGGATGTGAATATTACCCTTACATCAAGAAAAATATCTTTTTACTGATTCAGTATATTTCTATGAAATTTTAGGATATGTTTATATGTCATATAGTATGAACTAGAAGCAAAAAGGGAGAACTGACAATAGCCTCTCACATATGTGCAAGTCTATCAGAATAAATAAAGCACATACATGTTGTGATAACATGTAAAATGGTTCTAAATAATACCTTTGTTTGGAAAAAAGAATATTAATTTTGTACTCATTTCATAAGAACACAGTAATTGTAAGACTCAGAAATATTAATGTGAAATGTAAAGGTCTTTAATGAATTGCATGATCAAAAGCCAGAGCGCCAAAATGGCTACATGAGATTAATTAACACTATTATTTAATAATTCAGGACTAAATATCTGAAACCTTGTGAAATACCTCATTAACTCCTAAGTGATGTGGAATGTCACACCTTTGGCAGCCTACACACACCTTGCATTCCAGAGCATTTCTGAAAAATAAACTTAAAAAGCACAAAATAAACAAAAGTATATATTTTGAGAACAATAAAAGTTATTAAAACTGTACAGATTGCAATGTTATCAGTAAGCAGCATTCTTTTTGGTAATAATAGTACATTCATAGTATTTCCATAAATGCTATAATATATTATAATGCACACAAATCGCATATTTTTTGCTAAACTTTCACAAGCAGTTTGTCATATCTTAGAAACTATATAACCTAGTCATCTAATTTTAAAACACTTTTAACTAGACATATGTTTTCACTTAACAACATGGAATTTCTCTGTGAGTGCATGTTTATTGAGATATTTACAGAAATGTGAAAACCTATGCTTAATTGTATAATAAGTGGTATGAATAACACTGAATAATTTTTCAAGATTTGCAACTTACAGTGCAAATTTAAAAGAAGGTTTTCTTCAACAATATCAAAGGTTTTTTGTGATGCCCGTGCCCTAGCCCAGCAATCAAGGAGCCTCAATCCTCACCACTAACACCAGAGAGGGCATCTCATATATGAGGAAAGGTAAACAAATGCACACAGTAAAGTGCAATTTCCCTTAAGAGCACAGAAAGATCACAGTCAGTCCAGGGCTGGTCGTCCCTTGCTCTCCAGTTCCCCAGTAAGACTCCTCACTGGCACAGCTATAGGGGCCAGATCTCAGCCTAGCTGGGCAAGCTAAAACCTCCGGTACCCTCTCTGTCCAACCAGTGCTTCATGTCCCTGCCCAAGTAGCTGACACACACACACTTTGAGATAAGAGTTTATACAACCACACAGACACTCCTGGGAAAGGCTGGCACAGGTTCTCCAGGTGTGCCCCTATTACCCAGACTATATGGTAGTACCGTCTGCCACCACCCAGCTAATATTTATCAGCTACTCAAAGGCCCTTAAAAGGGTGTCCAATTATTACTGTGCAATATTATTATCCAATTGGTAGTATAACTAAATAATCAGGGCTTATTAGAGTGACTTGGTACAGTAATCACTATAAATATGCAATGTACTCTAGAGCTTAAATTATCTCTACACAAAACAGCCACAGTTGAAAGGTTTTAAAATATTTAATAATAAATAATAAAAACATAAGACAATGCATCTTACTACACAGTGCTAGTCAAGAGTTCAGAGATCACAGAGAAATACTTAAAATAATTCAGTAGTACAGTTCTGACATCACAGAAAAACACTTAGTCTAATCATTCCAGTTCCTAGCTATTTCTAAAAGAAAACACAAGTCTAAGATAACTTACATAAGAAAGCAGGCAGAGTGCTGATGAGTTGGATGGTCAAGACAAAAATGCTTATCCCTCTCTGATTCTCTCTGTTTAAATTGAAATTGCAGTTCTGAGTCACATCACATTATTCTTCACACTTCCCTGGCTAAAAGAAACTGCATTTACATTCTTAACAACTTTCGTTATCTTGCAGCTGGTCAGGAAGCAGAGTAATAAAAATAAATTTGCATGCTTAAATCTAGCAATTTAACTCTTGGTTAAAACAATAGAAATAATTTCTTCATCTAAACCTGCTGTTTACATCAAAGGGTCACCACCATACCTCTCAACCCAGAAACATCAAAAATCTGTACAAAACCCATGAAAAATAGGTTCAAATCTGTACGCTGTTTAACATAAAATTTGCATACATAATTATGTAACCCTGCCCACTCCAATGGAATTGTGGGGTACCAACTTTCAAATGCAAACTGAAGAACAGACAACCAAAATATGGCACCGGAGTCATTCTGCAGCCATTCCAATATCCCATTACCTGGCTATTTGTTCCCATTCACCATAAACACTAATGTGTGCATACTGTTTTACTTCTACAATGAATTGGATTTTATTTTTACACTTTACAGCACAATGCACAAACACTAATACATCTGTTAAAGAAAGCAATACTGTCTCACAATGAAAACAGACTTGGCATTAAAACTTCTCTGCCCTTGAAACTCACATTCATTAAAATAGCATTGAAACCTATACTACATCCAAAGAAAATGCATCTGGCCACTGGTGGATAAAGATTACCTTTGGGCTATATGACTTTATTAAATTATATTCCTTGTATAATACAGCACACTTGTTAGAGCACATTTTAAATTTATTGTTTAAACATTTTTTCAGTAGGCAATGAAACAAAATGCATGAACCAGTAATGTCAAAACTGCCCAATTCAGAACATTTCCATCATAAAAATATATATAAAATAAATGACAGCAGTGTAAGGAATAAGCATCTTGCACAGCTTCTTACACTTATTTTCAATTTAAGTTTTTTTTTTTTTTTTTTTTTTGGGGGGGGGGGGCAAAGGCCAAAAACCAGGCACACATTTTAAACATTGCTTGTATAATTTTGGAAAGTTGCTAGAATAAAATGTTGTGTTACCACCATGCATTTTACTGGCAAGTCTTAGTCAGAGCAACATACCACTATACCAAATCAGCAGCTTGTTTCCCAAAAGATAGGAAGACTGAAACTTAAATGGCAATCATCTAGTGAAAATTCACTTTTCACTTCTCACCATAGTTCTCAACCTCTTAGCACAAAAAACCTGGACAAAGCCAATAATGGGGGAATACAGCCCCAAAAGAGGTACAAATTTCAAATATTGATCTTATAAACTTAAACAATTGCCAGAATAAAAGATTTTGTTGCCATTTATTTTATGAAGAATATGAAGTCTGAAATTCAAATGCCTGTCATTATTTAACGGATTCACCCTTCAGTGATTTGTCACAAATATCCTGAATTTTATGAGGAGCAGATTAAAAATATGGCAGAAATTGACAAGTGGTGGTGGTTACAGAACCAGCAGAGCAAAGAATCTTTTGTTTGGTTTCCTTCAAATAATGTACAAAAAGAGCACCTGCCATCAACTAACACACATCAACCATTGGCACCAACAGTATGCAAATTTTACAACTACAAAACAGGAAAATGCTCTTACTGTTAATAGCGCAAAACTTACATATATAGCACTTACAGAAAGTGGGCTTTCTTACATGAACAAAGATGAAAACTTAAACACTTCAAAGACATTGGTATTACAGCATCTGTTGCCATATCTGCAGCACTGTTATTAAACAGAACCACAAACAAATGTGTAAGAATTCATAGGAAAGCAATTAATTTTTGTAATGAAACCTGGGTGCCTGAATAGAATTTCAACCTTCCTGCTGAAACTTCAAGTGTCCTTCACTTTGCAATAACAAATGATTAACTACTTAAAAGGAATGTCTAACCAGCCTAGCAATTTCTAATGGTCATTAACTTGGCCTGTCTCTGATAAAACACCACTTCCCTGCATCTCATGCACTGTTCAGACTGGATGATCTTGTCTAATGAAGTTATAAAACTGCTGCATGCAATAAAGAAAATCCTTCACTAACAGCAATCATATTCGGAAAGAGAAAAAAAACCCACAAAATCTTTAAGGAGAATTTTCTAAGTGTGCTACCATGTAACCCCCTAAACAAACTGTAGCTAGGCTAAGAAAAGAAATATATTTTAACACACACACACACACACACACACACACACACACACACACTCTTTAGGATAACTGCTTGCAGCATAACAGCCATGAATCAAAAAGATTTTCTGCGATGACTGCTTGCAGCATTTAAACATATTCAAAACACACACACACTCTACTACTTGTTGCAGCATTTGAACATATCCAAAATACAAACACTCCTTACCTTAACAGATATCCAAAGTGATGTTCTCCTCTGCAACGATAACTGCTTGCAGCATTCTCCAACAGCCAAGAATCAAAAAGATATCCAAAATGAAGTTTTCTGCAAAAATAACTACTGTTTGCAGCATTTGAACATATCCAAATTCCAAAACGACGTTGTCCGATAATAACTGTTCCTGCCTGCTTGCAGCATTTGAACAGCCTTGAGCGCCCAGCCGGAAATGTGTGCAGAGCAGAATTCCGATAGGCTGGTAGCACCGACGGCACTGACGTCATCGTGCACGTGATGACGTCAGCTAAAACAGCACGAAAATTAAAAACGAAGTGGAAAAAATTGGAAATGAAGGGGTGCCACTCTGGGATCGTGGCAACCCATCATTTGGACTCCAAAACTTGGTAAAAAACAAGCAATTTGGGATGGTTGGGAAGTATGGTCACCACATGCTTTACTTTGGTCAGTAGAGTGTACTGTTGTCACATTTTTCCCACTTCCACATGTAACACTATTTCTTTACATTTAAGACAACAAGCCTGTAGTTTTCATTCATATTTACAAATGACAGAATTATCTGCAAAATGCTATCTGGCTAGGCTGGCAGACTTCGTCTGTCTTTACCCACTCTTCACAGGTTTCACCAGATGTCATGCAACAGTTTGTAAGTCACTTGTTTTTTGAAGTATTAATCACATATAGAAATATTGTTTATTTTCATAATTGCTAACAAATTAGTAATATATCAGGTACAGTGTGAAATAAATGGCCATCTGCAATTAATTTTTTTGTCTCTCACCATGGCATATCACAACATACTGCTCAATAACGTGTAGATCTTAGTTAAGAAAACATGAACATAAATATTTACATATGAATAACACAGGATGAATGGTGAGTAACTTCTCTACTGTAGGATAGCCTAGATTAACAACTTATTGTCTCATTTTGTTAATACCTCTGCACACCTAATACTCCCTATTAGTTGGTAAGTGTCTTAGTAAATGAAGTTACACCCAAAAAAAATCTTGATGCCATAAGCAACTATGGGTATGAACTGGAAGTATACTAAAAAGGTACTATAGACTCCAAACCAGTTACAAGTGGCGTCCCACAAGGCTCAGTCCTGGGACTTCTCCTGTTCGGTATATATTTCTTGGAGGTACAGGCCAACACGGAAGGACTGTGGCTGACCAAGTTCGCAGATGACTGCAAACTGGGCACTATAATCAACTCTCCAGCCGACAGAAGCATCCTCCAAAAGTCCTCATAGAAACAGACAACTGGTGCCAGAGCCATGGCCTCAAGCTAAACGCCAAAAAGTGTATAGTCATCCCCTTTGGCAAAAACAAAGTGCCCACAAATTACCACATAGGTGGTAATCCATTAAGTACAGAAGAAGTAATTAGGGACCTGGGGACCCAAGTTGATAGCAATCTCTCATTTGACAACCACGTGGCCAAAGTGGTTAGAAAAAAATTTTATATAGCCCACCTAATCATGAAGGGATTCACATCTAGATCAGGGGAGGTCATCGTGCCTCTTTACTCATCCCTCATCAGACCCATAATTGAGTACAATGCCCCTTTTGGGATGTACCTTACCAGACACCTGCAGCAACTGGAAAGACCCCAAAAGTACCTCACCAAGAGGATCAAAGGGCTCAAACAGATGCCATATGCTGCCCAGTTAAAGAAACTCCAGCTCTACTCAGTGGCATACCGCCTGCTCAGAGGTGATCTGTGCCTGACGTATAAAGCTATGTCCAACCCGGAATTAATGGACAAGCTGCACCTCAGAAAATCCAAATCACATCGAGCTACATGCTCGAGAGACTTGAACCTCAGCACTGAAATAAACAGGACATGCTGGAGGGACAGATTCATAACCCAGAGGCTCCCTTCACTCTGGAATAAAATCCCAGTCCAGGTTAGGCAGAGTCCCTCATTGACTCTCTTCAAGAGGAATCTTGATCAGTGGATGGGGGATCGTGGGTTTACCCCGGGTATCACTTCTGTGTCACTGTTAGACAGAGGCACAGTATACTAACCTCGAAAAAGGGCATAGCAAAATTAATTTAAAATGGGTGGCGAAAGCCAAACACACTCTGGCTAGGCTTATAACTGCCCTAGGGCAGATAGCCTAGTATAAACCTATGAACCTATAGGCATGAAAGAGTAACGAGATAGGATAATGTTCAGCTACAGAATTCAGATAATTGGTCACTCCATATACAGCTTTATCATTGTGAAATGCATTTTACTGATTACAAGTCCAAAGAGGGTAGTCATGGTATCGTGAAAAAAGTTCCCTATTTACAAGATGTTTTACATCTTCTGTAAGAAAAATGTAATAAAGATGTAACCTAGTCCATTTACTCAGTAGAGATCATATATAACACCGCAATGGAAAGCAAGAGTAACTCAAGCTGTCAGCTGTGACAGTAAAGGTTTATGAGCTTCTGAATTTGATATCTATAAATAAGAGAATATGTTATGCCCTTTTGAAATGTTATTATAAAGCTATGAATCAGTACCAAGGTAGTGAAAAAATGCACCTACATGTGTTACTAATTTCATAGATATTTTGGTGGCATTTAATGCTGAATTAGACAACACCAGTTTAGTTGCTTCAGAGCAAAGAATTTGAATCATGACACATTGCAAATGAGACTTCCGCGGAGGTGAAGCGGTAGCGTTGTTGCCTCACAGCACGAGGTTCTCCCATTTGATTCTCGGCTTGGGTTGGGAGTGCCTCCTGTGTGGAGTCTGCATGTCCTCCCCGCAGTCGAGTGGGTGTTCAAAAGACATGCATTGAATGGGCGTGCTTTCATTGAAGGTTGGGCGTCTGGCAACTCGACACCATAAAAACCAACTGCCAATCATTAACGGGCCGGAGTTCTGCTGTGGCGACCCCATAACCGGGGAAAGCCGAAAGACAAACAACAGCAACACATTGCAAATGAAAGAGTTATTTCATTCTACAGAAACAAGACATGCTTTTTATCATCTGATCTAATGACAACTCAGCAAAAATGCATTCTAAGCCAGTGTTGTTTTCTGCACCATTAGAAGTTATATATAATAACCCCAAAAAAACTGTCACATATTACAAATTAGTATTTTTTTGCAGAAATATATATGACTTTTACTTCTGATATAATGTCAACTCAGCAAAGATGTATTCTACATCTGCGTTATTTTCTTCACTACTATGAGGAGAAGTTATATATGACACTCAAATGAAACTGTGTGTAGGCAAGCTGTCAGACTGTATCTTCTAAAAGCTGTGAACTTCACCATTTGTCACCTGTGTATACAAGGCCATACAATGACCATCCTTCCACATTTCATTATGAAACTCTCAGGCAATAACCAGCAAAATGAATCTATGATTACTATTTTTATAGACTGCACAGCAGCTCATTTCTGAACTTGAGCCACAATTTACCTACTTCAAAGCATGGCATTTTATTTATTTATTTTTTTCTATTGGTTCATCAGGTAGGTGGGCTGGTCTATTAAACCATTTTCAGTCTTAACCTGGGATCACTAGGAATATATGGAACACACAGTTAGTTATTTTACAGTTGTGAGAATAATATAATAGTAGGAGCATTATAATAGCACTGCAATAGAAAAGCAGTGCAGAAAAGATTTAAGAATAACAGATTTAAAGACAAATGAAGATTATGCACAGTATTTATATTCTTATTATAACTCTTTAACTTAAACAACAATTACTGAAGTAGAAATTGTCGAACTTCAGTGTGGGAAAGAACAAATATCAGATGATCGATAGGTTTAATTGTAACTCCAAAGCAGTTGTGTACCTGGCCTCCTGTAGCTATGCCCTGTGTTTTACGTAGGGAAGACTGACAGGAGGCTGAGGGATAGAATATACGAACATGTATACAATATTAGGAAGAAAAACAATTTAAATGCGTTGGCTAGGCATTGCAATGAAAATCCTACCCACAGTTTTTTATTTAGGGTAATAGATCAAGTCACCCCGTTTTAAAAGGAGGCCCTTATCAACTTTTATTAGAGAACTGTGAATTAATATGGCAGTTAAGATTAAATTCTTATACAGTTCCAGGTCTGAATGAAATTACTTCACTGTCATGTATTTTAAAACTGAAAAGCCTTTTGCGTTGAAAAAATGTGTTGAATAACTGTTAAACATTTGTATAGTGTTATAGATGAATTTTATTATCAATTTTATATATTCTTTTACTTGATATGTAAATCTTAATTAATTGTTAGGGTATTAAGAGTGAGGAGCATCCTGAAACTACTTTGGCCAGTAAGCTTATTTATTTAGTTAAACATTTGTATCTTGATGCTACCATAGGCTGGTTGGTATGTCAATCTGTTTTTTAAAAAAGTATTTAACACACTTGTATTGCACAGCTGATTTGTCTGATGAAGTCTACCCATTTGTCAAGGTAGACAGAAAGCGCTTCACTTTTGTTTGAAATAAATCTTTGTGGTATATTTATTCGTGAATCAGAGCTGTTATTTTATTTGTTTGTTTGGTTTGTTATTCTTGCTCAGTGTAGTGTGGTTTTCATATGGCTTCGGAGAGTACGATGGATAATGCCACTGAAAGCTCTTTGCAGCTATCAGGTAACTTGCAAAAGGAGCTGCCTGAACTGAACAAACTTACTTCAATTATCAGCTCATTAAATGAGAGACTGAACATTCTGTCAGCATGTTTGGACAGTCTCACTCAACCGAACTTGGTAGTGAGACCTAAAGAAACTGTGGCTTCTGGTGAATCGCAGGGTGTTAGTAGATTATCAGAAAATGCTCCTGGTGTAGGAGAACGAGTTGGTGCAGTAGATTCAGGATGCATTATTGGAACCAATGGTGAAAGTTGAGTGTTTAATGTGAACAACAATATAGAATGAAACCGGAATGGAAAGTATGCTTACTCGGGGCTTATTTATCTTCCTGATGTGAATTTATGGTTAAATGAGAAACTGATGTTTGGGAATGAAGTGTCACAAGGTTTACAAGAAAGACCGGCTGGGGTTAGCGTTCCTATTGTAACAAAATTAAAACAGTTAGACAATAAGTCTTATAAGGCTAAAAAATTACAGTTAGAAATCATGTATTTTCAAGAGTGTAAAAGAGAGGGTGTGCTGCCTAAAGGTTTACGGTCTTGGCAGTATCCTTCAGGCTTAGAAGCTAGCACACCATTTCACTCTGATCTAATAAAGCTGTTCAACCAACATGGTTTCAAATTGATGGAAACCATGTGTAAACATCATAAATTAACTGTAGAAAGCCTTGCAGCTGAAATTGTGGTTTTAAACCAGAAGGTAATGTCACATGTAGACTTTGCACGATATCAGTATGAATACAGAAGAGTATTTTCTTCAACAGAAAAACAACTGGCAAAAAATAATGATTTGAAAATGAAGAAACTCAGAAGGGATATTAATGATTACAAAAGTGGCGTAGCTTATCCAACTCCGCCTCTTTCACAAGGTAAAAGGTTTTTGAATCACCACAATACTAAAACAGGAGAAGATATTAGTGCTAGTGAAGAGAACCAAGGTCCTGAACTATCTCTGGCAGGTCTTCCACTTGGCAAACAAATGTTTAATTACTCGGAAGAAGAGCAAGGTGCAATAAGTTAACAGTTTACTGATAGGCATAACATGCCATACCATCAGGAAAATGATGACTGCGAGCATCGCCCTTTTTCCAACAAGGGCCAGAACCACCAACGGAGATACAATACCAGGGGGAACATGGCCAAGAAAGATGTGAGCAACTACAACAGGTAGCAGTGAAGCCAAGCATTCTTATGAATCCATGTGGTGATTTCAAAATGTATAACTTTTCAAGTTTTGAAATTGATGCTGAATTATGTGATATTTTTAGCAAAGGCTTAAATTTTGTTCCATTAGAGCATTTAAAATTGGCAGAAACTCTAGTAGACCTTAAACTATATACGCACAAGTTAAACCTTGCCTTATTGTTTGGAGGTGATGGTCAATTGACTGACCAAATGAGAGTAGCAAGCACTTTCAACCCACCTATGCATCCCTTACTAACTTTATTTGAGCACATGTGTGAATTTGATATAAGAAATTTATGCAGAAACTGTAAAGGGCAGAAAAGAAATCTATCTACCAGAGAGATGGAAGCGTTAAATGCACTGAAGGCTCTACCTGTCTGAGTTATGAAACTGGATAAAGGAGGAGGCCTGGTGATTATGGACAAAAGTGACTATATTGGTAGAATGGAAACTGTTCCAAATGCTGGGACTTATGAAACATCAAGTATTAATGAAATGAATGTAGCTTATAAACGGATACATTCTTTTATTAATGACCTGTTTATTGAAGGGATGGTTGATTTGAATGATTTCAATTACTTATCGAATTTGAATCCCAGTATTCCCTCATTGTTTAGTCAACCCAAAATCCACAAAAACCTGCACAACCCCCCAATGAGAGCTTTAGTCAATGCAAAATCATCTATTACATATGCATGTGCTAAATTTGTTGATTCTCTATTGAAAGAATATCTAGTGATGGAGGAACAAATTTGTAAAGATTCTTGGGCCTTCTTAGCTTCAATTGAGAATTTTGGGTTTCATGAAGATGTTATGTTTTTAACAGTTGATGTTGTTGATCTGTATTTCTTCACACCTCATGAGATTGGCATTGACTGGGTTGTTGAAAGGTTGTTACACCATGATGCTGAGCTTAAGGAGATTGGATTACTTCAGGAGTTAATGGACATCATTTTAAAAAATAACTATGTAATGTTCAATAATAATATTTACAAACAAGTAGTGGGACTAGCCAAGGGGTCACTGTGTGGAGGGAGCTATGCTACCTTAGTAATGGCTCAGTGGGAACACCAGACAATTTTTCGTGATAATAGGTTGATGGAGAAGGTAAAGCTATATACCAGATTTTTGGACGATGTTTTCATTATGTCCAAAGGTTCTGTGGATGATGCTAAAGAATTCATACAGCATTTGAACAATAGTACACCATTTTTGAATTTCACATTTGTATTTCATGAAAAAGCAATCACGTATTTAGATGTGGATTTAAGGAAAGAAGAGGGTGAGAATCGGTATGTAGCGAGAATCCATAAGAAAAACACGTATTCGAACACTATGTTACATTACACTAGTTGCCACCCCCCTCATCAGAAGAGATCTGTGCTCAAAGGCCAACTAGTTAGGGCTGCGAGAATGACCACTGATATGGTCAACTTTTTGGATGAATGTGAGATTTTAAAAAACATGTTCATTAGTTGTGGTTATCCTGAATGTTTAGTACTTGAATTAATATGTGAGGTACAAACTAAAAGAAGTACAGGTTTCTATCGACCTATCCTGACTGGTGAACAGAGAGTTAACATTGTTCATTTTAGCCCTGTTAATGAATCACTGACCCTTGTGAATGTAGAACTAGGAGAAGATGAATCATGCACAACAGCTACTAATGCATGTAAAGAGTTTAAAAGGAGTTTTATTAATGTGTATAACTTAGAAGTCAGTGATTTGAGATGGATTCTGGATAGAAATTGGAACCTTCTGTATTTTGAGAAGGGGTTCATTGAGAAGTTGGGCAATTGCCCGACTATGATTTTCAAAAGAGGTAGGAACTTAAAGAATTTTGTGAAGACAGAAGTAAGTATCTCACACAGAACAATTGGCACTTATAAATGTGAATAATGTAACTACTGTAAATTTATTTCAACAGGATCCAACTTCAGTGTAGGAAAGAACAAATATCAGATGAGGGGTAGGTTTAATTGTAACTCCAAAGCAGTTGTGTACCTGGCCTCCTGCCAGCTATGCCCTGCGTTTTACATAGGGAAGACTGACAGGAGGCTGAGGGATAGGATATACGAACATGTATATAATATTAAGAAGAAAACCAATTTAAATGCGTTGGCTAGGCATTGCAATGAAAAACCTACCCACAGTTTTTTGTTTAGGGTAATAGATCAAGTCACCCCTGTTTTAAAAGGAAGCCCTTATCAACTTTTATTAGAGAAGTGTGAATTAATATGGCAATTAAGATTAAATTCTTATACAGTTCCAGGTCTGAATGAAATTACTTCACTGTCATGTATTTTAAAACTGAAAAGCCTTTTGTGTTGAAAAAATGTGTTGAATAACAGTTAAGCATTTGTATAGTGTTATAGATGAATTTTATTATCAATTTTATATATTCTTTTACTTAATATGTAAATCTTAATTAATTGTTAGGGTATTAAGAGTGAGGAGCGTCCTGAAACTACTTTGGCCAGTAAGCTTATTTGTTTAGTTAAACATTTGTATCTTGATGCTACCACAGGCTGGTTGGTATGCCAATCTGTTTTTAAAAAAAGTATTTAACACACTTGTATTACACATCTGATTTGTCTGATGAAGTCTACCCATTTGTTAAGGTAGACAAAAAGCGCTTCACTTTTGTTTGGAATAAATCTTGTGGTATATTTATTCGTGCATCGGAGCTATTTTATTTGTTTGTTTGGTTTGTTATTCTTGCTCAGTGTAGTGTACTTTTATGTGCTTATAATTTACAACCATGCTTTCAGGAAGCTGAAAAGCTTGGGGATATTATTTGCATAGCAAGGAATGTTTGATTATCAACATATGAGACAGAGAAAATAATGCACATGAGTTATCATACCGTACATTGTGCAGATGACATTAGGGGTTTGTGGAAAGGAAGTGCAGACTTCTCATTTTAAAATAGTAAGATATGGTCTGTATTACCATTAATAAGACATCAATTATTGTGGACACTCAGCAGTGAATCACTGCTGTACGCATTGAAGATATTAGACACTTGAGCTTATGAGGGCAACATTGTATGCAAAAAGTAAAAATGCAATGCTAACATTTCCAAATTTGATACTTTCCTGACCATGTCTGTAGTTTGATATGTTGACTATGAAAATCACAAACAGGAGGAGGAGCAGTAAGAGATACCACTGAAGTAGTCTGACATCCACCTTGAATGCATTTGACTTAACATACAGAATTCATTTACAACTCTTATTCCTTTAACATAGCAAATGAAAGGTATACAGCAGCCATCCTGGGAGCATACCTCTCAACTGTACAGATTTTCACAGAATGTCCAGATTTTTGCATCATATTTTTGGTCTGCTTTTCATAAAATTGTAGTTTTCTGGAAAATTAGTGGCAAATCATTAAAGACTGAAGTTAGAAAATAATGACAGACATTTGAGTTTCAGACTTCATACCTTTCAGAAAATTCACGCTATGCAAAACCTGTTATTCTATCAACTTTCTAAGTTTGTAAGAGCAATAGTTAAAAATTGTCTCTATTTTGGGGCCTTTGTCCCACTTTTATTAATGGCTTTGTCCAGATTTCTTGCTCTAAGAGGTTGAGAGCTATGCCTGGGAGCCCATGCTGTAGTACTTTTCACAAGATATTGTCAGGTAACAAAACATGGTTGAACTCAAGAGGTAGCTAGGCTCTCTCTAAATGACGGACACAGGGACTTGGTAATCCAGGCGGACAGGGAACTATACCGCTGGTTCAGTATACATAGGGCCTCTTGGGAGACTTCCACATGTGCTGTACCAGTGCAGCCCACTTGACAGTTGTCTCAGGGCACAGAGTGGGTATAATGGGGGATGACAGTGAGATTTGCAGTGGCATTAATTACTGTAGCGTGCTTCTGAGCAACCACTGCTGCTCCAAGCATTACTGCTATCTTAATCTCCAAAATTTGTCATGTGCTTTACTCTGTTACAGCCTTGCATACACTAGTGAGAAATTTCCACCAAATATGACTAGGAATCATGTGTATGTTTATCTTGCATATATTTGAATATCAGGACTTCATTTCCCTACTTGGTTGCATTTCCATGGCATTATTCAGTCATCTGAATACACCTACATATTCCAAAAGAGTTGCTATCAGTGTAAGTCTGCCCTGATTCTGAAAGATCTGTTCTCTGTGTAAGAACTTCAGTGTAAGGCCTAACTGTAAAAAGCTTTACACTAGGGACCGGATTCCAAAATGCCTGCTCTTAGTCTGCTGTCAGAGTAAGTAGTGACTTACACTAAGATCAAGTCCTTTGGATTCTGGCCCTTTAGGCACACTACACAATGCCACAACGTGAAAGCATGAATGACTCCTACTACTATCAGACAGCCTACAAGTGACCAATTCTGGTACTGCTTACTACACAACTTGTCTGTGTCTAGGAAATATGCCCAAGACACATTTGCCTGATTGCAAGGTCCACAAAGTGATGACAGTTTTGCATTCCATTCGTTTCTAGTACGAATTGGTTCCTAACTATATTACATGAAAATGCACATTGTAGTCCAAGGATTTTTTTTCTTTTTATGTGGTAGAAGTGAAATCTAGCCAAAGATTTTTACTGGCCAGGAGACAATACTGCAGATATTTTAAATGTATCAGAGACACTTTATCATGTATTGGACAGTGAAGTAAAGTGACCCTACAGGAACTTCAAACAAAACCCAGTTTATGCAATCTGTTTACTGTGAACCTTATACTTTTGTGTAGATAACTGTCTTGTTTTATGAATCATGCTTTTGATTAACAGTAAAAACTCCCTGAAGTTCTCTATGCACTGTATATATTACAAGTTGATAGTGAAGGTATTAGCATTTGAAACTCACTGTCAGTGATTTTGTTGATCTTTGTTCAGAAACAGACATAACTTCTTGTTGTGGGTCCCAAGTCAAGTCTCATGCCTATGTCTAAAATGCAGTACATTGATTTAAACATCAGGTGAATCCTTTCATAATCAGAAAGGAGGATCATGCTATGCAGAATACTGCATGGTCATTTCATAAGATATATTGCACAGAAGCAATATGTAAAACATGACAGAAAAGGAACAAGGCACCTAACTGTCAAGAGACTCCTTGCTGTGCCAGTGACAACTGCACAGAATATCGGGGTCCTGGATTCAATCCCCAAGGAAGGTTCAGAGTATTTATTTCTTGCTAAGTTGCTAAAGTGTTACAAGGTTCATGGTCTTTACTGCACTGGATGCTTTTGTGTTTCAAAAAAAATCACCTTCAAGGTAGTTTCTAGCTAAAAGGAAAAACCTGCTATGGGAGAAATTAGGAACCTAACTGTCCAAAGTCTCCTTGTTAGTCCAGTGGCAGTGACAACTGCATGAAATGTAGGGGGTTCCTGTCTTCAATCCCCAGACAAGGATCAGAGTTTACTTTTACCTTTTAAGTTAATATTTTGCCCTGGGAAGTTAACGGAATCATGTGTCTGGTTAAAAAGATATAGGATATTGAAATGTACTATTTATTTACTGTTTGTTGGCATTTGTTTACACGGATGTTTTGAATGGATATATGCAAATATCTTTTTACAGAAAAGCTCCAACAATTACATAAAAACAAGATAGTATACCTCTCACCCGTACTGAATTTCTTGGTAAATACTGGTTTTGAGGGCAAAATATTGGGGTGCCATGAATTCATGAGTGGGCCCTATAATTTCCGCATTTCTCAGTTTTTTTTTCTTTTCTTTTTTTTTGAATTTGCTCCTGACGTCATCACATATGAGGCATGTGTGATGACGTCAGCTTCAACAGGCAGGCAGACAGCCTGTCTGTCAGAATGCAATACCATTCATTAGTAGTGTATTTAATTTAATTTAAATTGCTGCAAAGGTGCCAATGTGCCACATGTTTTATTCAAGCAGTGCCGCACAGCATAGCATATCTTTTTCTTCCCCCAGAGTCCAAGTAAGGCAAAAAAAGACTGTAAGGTTTATTGCCTTATGTGTGTGCGAGAGAAACTTAAGATGAAAAGAGAAACGGCAGTTCTTATGTGCGAGAACAGCAGTCTGCAGAAGTGAAGTGTATGACTATGTATGTATTTCTTTTCTGTTAAGCTTCTAATTCTAGTGCAGCAAGTGTATTGCTTTTTTCTGGTTACGCTGAAATGAGAAACGGCAGTTCTTATGTGCGAGAACGGCAGTCTGCAAACGCGTATGCATTGCTTCTCTTAAGCTAAAGCTTCTAATTCTGGTTCTTCTGGTACAGAAAGTATATTGCTTTTTGCTTCTAACTGAGAAATGGCAGTCTGCAGAAGTGTATTGCTTTTTCTGTTAAGCTTCTGATTTTTTGTGTGTAGTATTGCTTACTGCAGAAATCAATTGATTTGTGGTATTGCTTACTGCAGATGGCTCATAGTTGTGATATCTTCCTCTTAAAATTTGTGGTTTTCTGGCAAATCAGTGAGAACTGAATTCACTAAATAATGATAGCCATTTAAGTTTCAGTCTCCCTATCTTTCGGGAAATGCATGGTAACACAAAACATTTTATTCTAGCAACTTTTCTAGGATTATACAAACATTGTTTAAAATGTGTCCCTGGTTTTGGGCCTTTGTCCCCCTCACACTATAAAGTTTGTCTTTTTCCAGATTTCTTGTGCTACCTAGTTCATCAGGGGTAGAGAAGTTTAGTGGTGCATATGCAAAGTCTGTTTGTGTTGTTAGTAGCACAACAGTTAGAATACTTGCTTTTAATGCAGACGGCTGTGGGTTGTACTCCCACAGTTTTGTAGCTAGATTGCTGATACTGTACAGTGTACTTTTAAAGGGGGGGCATGGATGCTGTAGTCCTGACAATGTCCTCTTTGGTGGAGAATGGAGATACCTAGTAACGAACCTGTTATCAGTTTGCCATCCATTCCCTATTGCAATATTACTAGCGTATCATTTTTTTAATGTAATACAGGCAATTTATTCCTCAAGGTCAACAGGCACTTTATTTTTAGATGAAACAATGAAATATAAAGTTGTTTGCTAGCAGGAACCTCTTCATTACTTACAGATCTCTTTAATGCAGAATTATTTAGATGACTTTTACTTCTGCAGAGATTGCGCATATTTACTGACATTGGTGGATTGTAGAAGTTTGAGTAAGGCTTTTATGATGGATATGTTCCGAATTGGGCAGTTTTGTCATTATTGGTTCATGCATTTTGCTTCATTGCTTACTGGAAAAATGTTCAAACAAATTTAAAATGTGCTCTAATGCTGTATTATAATACAAGGAATATAATTTAATACAGTCAGGAAGATGCATCAAAGAACACATGTATATTTCACTTTCGTGTGCAAGGGGCCTATGATTTGAAAACAGCCCAAAGGTAATCTTTATCCACCACTGGCCAGATGCATTTTCTCTGAATGTGGGTTTCAGTGCTGTTTCAATGAATGTGAGTTTCAAGGGCAGAGAAGTTTTAATGCTAAGTCTAATTTCATTGTGAGACTGTATTGCTTTGTTTAGCAGATGTTTGTTTATGGTAAATGGGGTGAAATAGCTATCTAATGGGACATTGGAATGGCTGCAGGGGGAGGGCTGTGTATGGGGGGGGCCCACTCGACCATGATTTTGTGACAGGGTCACTGGGGAAGGCTGGCAAAGTCAGACAGCCCCAGGTAGCACAAACTCTAGCTAAGTCACTGATCAGAAAGCCATAGAGAATGACATTTGGAGGTCCTAACCAACTATAATATTCTTTTGCTAAGATTAGAATATTGCCTACCATTAAATGCCCTACTTTTACCACAAAACCCAATTGGGTCACCAAAAACAAAATCCTAATGTTCTTCTCCCCTCCCAGTGAAAATCATTGCTACACATTTAAAAAAAAATGGTTACCATTTACTACAGGGTCTGGGGCCGTATTTTGGTTGCCTGTTCTTCTGTTTGTGTTTGAAAGTCGGTATCCATTGGAGTGGGTGGCATTGGATAATTATGTATACAAATTTTATGTTAATCAGCGTACAGACCTTTGTCCAAATTTTTGATGTTTCCAGGTTGAGAGGTATGCAAGATAGCTATAAAAATTATGCAAGATACAAGTGAGTATAACAAAGAGCCTTATACGGATACAAATTTACAGCAGTTACATATTCTTTACTGATATAAAGAGTGGTTTAACATATTTGGGAAATGATGATTCCATAAATCAAGGTGCACTGTATGTTTTATAAATATATATATATATAAGAATGATTAACAATACTAGCATGGGAAGTAACAATACTTCTTAGACAACCACTTTAAACAGGTGTATTAATACCATTCTGTGTAAATGATAAGGCATATGATAGACACACATTTATGTATTTTTGCTGTTCAGCAAGTACCCTTACACATTCCTCCAACATGTGCAGCAGCATGACCCCATGACCATGCTGGATGCCAGTGAGCCATTTTGGGAAAGACAAATATGTTAATTAGCCAAATGCTCTTCCCTGTTACCACCTCTAGGATGGAATCTATATGGCCATGTAATTCAAGAAAGATCTTTACCATGCAGATCAGCACCCCCCCTTTGATGATAGTGACCACAACTAAAAGCCCATGTTCAGACACTAAACATGATTGTGGTGGTGGACATTTGGGCACTAAGGATTTCTTATGCCTTTAATAAGATTTGGCACCGTGAGTCATTAGGAAGCCATAACATCAATATTTTCTTAACCACTAGTAGAACAACCATTTGGAGTGTGAATAGGATATTTTAGGAGGATAAATCTGAAAAAAGAGTAGAACTTGGCTGCGCATATAGGAAGGAAGGAATTACCTACAGAGAGAAGGAAGAATACTGCATGCGGCAAACGTTTTCATGATATCCAGACTTGCTGGATGGATGTAGAAACATTACAACAAGAAAAATTGAAGAAATCATGTTGAGCTTCATTTGGCAAAGCTGGAGAAACAGATAGTTTTGGTCATACAGAAGTATAACATAGCATCAGTCTGTGCAAATTATTAACAAGGAAGCAAGCTTTTTACTGATAGTAATGCCGCTATCAGAAGGAAAATGAATTCCTGCCTGCTCTATACAGTTTCAGCCAAAGTTCAGATGACAACACTTGAGGACTCAGTAAGGGACAGTGCCAATGCTTCTACATGGCACAGAGCTGTGTCTGTACACAAAGCCTTTAGATGTACATGTGTGGTACTATAACTCAGCAGATTTTTTTATATGATTTTAACCCCCCTGCCTGTCATCCATCAAGCCACTCCTTAATCAGATATACACTGTCTGAGGGGGGGTCCAGCATCTAGGCAGCCATGAAGGTTCTTTCTGTTCTCACTGACATGCTATACCTCCTTGTTAATGTATGCATGTTCTCCAATATTTGCAGACAGATGCTAACATCACTGGCTTGGAAAGTCACACCAACATCTTCCTGCCATTGGCTCCTGCATCATGACAAATGTCTGCTCTCCAGCCAAGGTTGATCAGGGAAATGCTGTGAGCCTGTCTGCTCTCCAGCCCAGGCTGAGTAATTAGGGAAACTGTGTCAGCCAAGTGGGAATGAATTTTCTTCCCAAAATAGTCATGGACCATCCTCCCTGTCAAAGTGAGGTCACCTGGACTGTAGTCAGAAATGTATTCCTCTAAGCATGAAAAAGAAAGCAAAATGAAAGATATGATCAAAACAGGTCAACTGATTTTACAGATGTGCCAGAGACAAGAAAAATACTTGCCCTAGCCTATTTGGGGTATGATCCCATGATGTTCACACATTAAGCAGATGTAGTGAGTATATTTATGATCTTCTTTACAATGCAGAAACCTGGAAACATTTCTGGCTCTGTAAATTTTGTAAGCAGTAGCTGAAGAAGTGACTGCATCTAAAAAAGAAAGAACCTACTGCAGTGGGTACTCAAAAGACCTGAAGTAATACCCTGATAATTGCTGGATATTAAAGGTTCATCAGTGTTTGGTTAGTCTGTAGATAGACTAACTTTATTTATCTGACCATCGGGTGCTCCCACCTAGCCTACCAAATCTGAGTTAGCCACCGTTACACTAGCTCTAACTCACATATGGGGACAGTGAGGAACTCAAAGCATCCCATGGCAGTGTCATATTACTGCTAAGGAGTGTTTTCCCCTAAGGTCTAATCCCTGCGCCCTGTGTGTGCCCACACCACCCCAGGTGATGGAGAGTAATACATTCTGTGATATTTTGTCCATACCCCTGGGTGTGACTCAACCAGAGCTTGCTCCCTTGGTTCCATCTTCCATCGGGGATGTAATGTTGCATTCAGGAGTGGGCACTCCCATCCTCCTTGTCTGGGTCATCAAGAATCTAAATGGTTAACTTAACTCAGGTTGCCTGCACTTTACCCCTCTCTGCCATTAAAGCAGGCTGGCTATCTGTCCTCATTAATGCATTTTCTATTTAAAGCAGAGAATAGGCACTTTCTCTTTAGTTTATCATATAGCTATTGTTGCCTAGAGCAACTTCCATTTACTGGGAAGGACAGATTTTAGTATCCATGCATTTGTATAATAAGGAATAATCCATATTCATACTTCAAAGCTACTGGAGCTTCAGTGGTTGTTAGTTCTTTGCACCTTCACCACGCATAATTCAGTGATGTATGCCAGGAGAGGCATTTCAGTTCATTTTGTTACACATCAGACCTGACAGTACTGTGTTAAGCTATGAGAGGCTCAGATATTAAACTGTCACTTAGCTTCTGACTTCAAGTATTGACACAGAATGCCACAGCTACAGGAAGTAAAAAAAAAAAATTTTTCAGAGTTTTTGTTTGATCTAATTCATTTAGGTACAAAATTACGAAGAAGTCAGCATGTTTGGCAAATGAAAAAGAATTGCAAACTCACTGGACACTGATTATATGCATGCAATATTAATTCTGGGCCTGTCAATAACTTTGCAAAAAGAATAACAATTAAATAATGTATTCACAATTCAAATTTTGGAATCCATAGTGCAATATTATTGCTCAAATGATGAGCATAAATGATTACTACCTTTAAATAAGACTAAATAGTGCAAAAATGCTGTGCATTTTTATATGAAAATAATTGATCACACAAAAGCAACAATAAAGACATTTACTAAGTGTTAGCTGAATCTTCCTGGGCCATTATAAAGGACTGATACTTGAGCAAAGCAATGTTTCATATGCTGTGCTTTGCTCTCGCTGTATTTATCTTTACTGGTTATTCATATGGTGTTGCAACTGTATCATCACGTGCTTTTTATGTAATAGGTATGCAAATATGGATTTGAAGAAAAACAGTTAAAAAAGGAAATATTGCAAAGAGTGTAGTAATGTGCAGATTTTTCCCAAATATATTTTCTTTTTTAAGATTTACATTTTATAAAGTTCCTTATAATTTAATTTGATTCTATTCTGCCTACTCTCTAGAGTTGTAATCTACATTACTGAAAATGATTTAATTTATTATCACATAGCCACTGTTAATACATTGTATACAAAATAATATATTTTCCTAATGAGGCAATAAAAAGAGGGAAGCAAAATAGGTTGGCTGTTATCTTCCTTACTCTTTGACCTGCCTCTCTATAGCTGATTAGACATGTAGCCAGTGAGGAAGATGATAAGAATCATACATTCAGTGCACCTTCCTTATCGCAAACAGCCAGACAAGCTACTTAATTCATGACTGAATAGGCAACTCAGGAACATAGGCTTACACTGTGCAAATGTAAACATCAGTTGCATGAGGAATAAAAAGACAAATATAAAAGTATAGAATTTGTATTTACCTTCCTTTAATCAACAGGTGTCTTAAATTACATGTAACAAATTTAGTGCTATGAGCCTGAGGAATAAGCTTGTAACGACATTTATTTCAGCTTTTCTTTGACTTAAAATATTTCAGTCAAGCATTGTAGTAATTCATAATAGCATTTCCCGTCCTGCCTTACAAGAGATATCTTTGCTAATACTATACCACTGTTACTTATTAGCTCTGAGTCTCTGAATTACTCTAACGCCAAAAATGTGTCACTCATGAAGTCAGTTCTCTTTCATGCTACATTTAAAACATAACATTTAATACGAAATATGTTTTGCCATTCTATATCTTGATAAAGATAACTTTTGAATACTACTACCGTTCCCCAGTGCAGAGAAATTATATGGGTTTAAGCCAATTATCCATTTAGAGTTGCTTTCCCTGGCTGTACATTTGTTTTTGAGAGTGGTGAGAAAGATTAGTTGGATTAGGGAATGACATCTGCAGACTGATGCCTAACACTTAACTGTTATTTGTGCAGTTAATGGTATTCATGTCATCCACAAATCTATGAATCACACCAAAGCTGCTCTTAGCCATGCATAAGCACAGTGACTATGAATACCAGCCTTTTCTTCATGTTTAATTAAAATCTGAATACAGTTAGAAAACTGTCTGCATCCTTTAATTTCTGTAGGAAGAGCCCGAGAAATTTTAATTTTGGAATCCTTCCATTTGTATCCTTGTTTTTTCGGTTACAGGTAGATGAGCAGTATATCACAAACTTTATATGGACATGGAAGTCTGCTACAGACTTTGATGAATGATGTGCTCTTTTGAGTACTTTCTGATCTTTCTGCTTTGATTAGCTTAAAACATCCACCTATGTATGCTGAACTGTTCTAATCAACTGATGAAACATAATTTATTTAGGGAGGTCTTTTTCAACTGAATTATTATAAATACAGAAAAAGAAATGAATTCCACTAAAGAACGCTCAGCAGAAAAAAAACAATGTAAATATTGGAAGAGCGTTGCACCACAAGTATTAGTATTTCATCTGAGTATTCAAAACTTGCTAAACAACCAAAATGGCGAAAAGACAGCTTCAAAACAACAGCTTCAATAACAGGCTTTTACCATATTGAATCCACAATATATGAAATATAGAGCTTTGTTGTTGTAAAAGTCAAGTGGCGTTGTAATTCCACAGCTTTAAAACATGTGGATGTCATAAAAACAGAAAAAACAAACATCAAAGTGAAGAACCCTTCTGATGTAAACAATGGACAAGCGCTTTCAGCTTTTTCAAGCCTTCTTCAGATCCACGTAGGTAAGCTGGGTTCAGTGTTTAAAAGTTGGTATCATCCAATGAAACAACCTCAATGAATGATGAATGTTAACCAATCAAGTTAGTCCATTGGTACACACCTCCATAGCTTTCCGACAAACATGAATTAAAACTCTTTATTTAAAACTCTTTGCTTAAAACAACATGACAGTTTGACATTTCTAAGACAGACTCAGACATATTTTCAGAAGGAATATTAGTAAAATCTTTTCAGTAGGTTATTTTCTTTATCTACCGGAAACCTGGTGTGCACTTTAGCCAAATTAGCTAATGTGCCAAACAAACAGGTAGCATTATACTGAAAGGATACCCTGATACATGATTGTTTAATACAGCTGACTAAAGAAATCATGGAATAATGACCATTCCATCACATTAATTATTTGAATTATCAAAGATAAACTTTAAACTTTTAAGAAAGAATGCATATATTGTCAATGCATCCAGCAAGTGTCAGTATCTCTAAAATAAAAAGTACTGCACCTGTGACAAGATGGCTTCATATGAACAAGTTTTAGTAGACTTATTAAATATGGCCAAGAGATGTAGGTCTTATGCATGGTAGGACTTAAGAGGTACAAAGGAACTTGACAGTGGGAATTTAAATGGAGGAAGGACTTCTTCTAAGCCTAAAAAAGAAGAGCTCCTAAAATCAGTGAATGCTCAGACATCCTAGCAGAGCTACAGATGCCGGACCTACACATAACAGAGTTTTAATAACGTGAAAGGCTGGCAACAACTTTATAGCGAGGCAGTCTGCGTCAGGGTGGCATATTAATTTTCTATCCTGCCCCCCCATTGGGCTTTACTTTAATTTGCACTTACCATATCTGTACACCTGCTTTGATGTCATAATCCTGTAATTGCTCAAACAACATGCAGTCATTATTCTGAATCCTATAAAACTACTCAATCGTTACTTTGAATGTCATGGGCAGTAGGCACTTTATAGTGTATCAGTGTACGGAACTCACATGAAGCTCAGTGGAATATACTTGTAGAAAGCAGTGTCCTCTATAATATTAGATACACCATCCTTAAGGCCACAGAATAAGAAGTCCTGTCAACTTTGACACCACGCTAGTCTGTCTGCGCTCACTCAATTCATATTTTCCTGACATGGACTACCTACAAGATTCTGTTGAACATGACTGATATGGTCTTCTAAGAAGCTATCCAGTCCCACTGGTGGGTAATGCTGTGGTTATACCCCATACTTTTCCCACTCAATTTAAATGATTAGATTATTTCCAGTATGTGTACAAACATTCTCAGAGCATGCTATGTTATAATTCTCAGAGCATGCTATGCTGTAATAATCAAAGCATGCTATGTTATAATTCTCACAGAATGCTATGTTATAATAATCAGAACATGCTATGTTATAATTCTCACAGAACGCTATGCTATAATAATCAGAGTATGCTGTTATAATTCTAAGAGCATGTTATGTTATAATAATCAGAGCATGCTACAATTCTCAGACCACTCCATGTTATAATAATCAGCACTGTGTACAGATTATGAACTATGAACTGAGTAATAGACAATAGTGGTGTTGAATACATGGGACTGATAATGACTGTACTGCCATTTGAGGTACTTTAATGTTGGTCTCCCTTGCCACCCTTCTAGGGAACTTTAAAGCGGGATTTCTGGAGTCCCATCTATTGAACTTTGCAAGGGGAAATATTTGGGACTAAGTGAAAATGTAAGTACTTTGAAATAAATTAAATACATCTTATCAGTCACTAAGAATGTCAGCTAGTGTATACCAGCTTGTTTCAAGCTATCATAAGCAAAGCACAGATAAGAAAGCTTAGTATATCAACTATCAAGGAGTAAGGCCCCAAATAGCCTGTAGTAAATATACTAAATAAAGTGGCTAGCACATTAGTCAGGTATCAGTACATTATTGTCCTGCATGTAGAGTCAGAGAGCAATTACCTTTTCTTATACAAACACAAAGACAGTGCAGGCTAAAGTCACAAACTATACAGTGAAAGGAATATTAAATACTGCAGGCTAAACTGCACCTGTGAGACCGTCATTAACCTCCCCTCCTGGAAGTAACTTAGGAGAAAAGAAAGGGGAACAAAAACATTAAGCATGAGCTAAGCATTACTGCAATTCATGAAGATAACATTCATTCACAAACCAAGTAAGTAAAGAGGATCTGGCCCAAAAATGGGAAAAGCAGAATTGACTAGCTTAGCTCAAAGGAGTTTTAATTAATTAAGTGAGTAAATACAGCAATGTAATATAATAGGAAACATAATTAATTGAATAAACAATTACAACATATTGAAAACAAGAAAATTACTTTTTAAACATAACACAAGTTTGTACAGAGAAATAAACTGAGAATTTTTCCAGATGTTCCACTGCAGATATCTAATCTTACAAACCCAGTGGTGCATCCTCCAATAAGTAGTTTATGCTAGAAAGTCAAGTAGTTAAATTTATTCAACATGGTTATCTTAATTATCTTTGGAAAAAAAAAAAAATATATATATATATATATATATATATATATATATATATATATTATCAGCAGTTGAATTCTGCTCACTGATCTGAAAAAGGGTGTTACACCCGAAAGCGCTCATCCATTCTGCATCGTTTTATCTTGGAATAATAAGTAGCTGCTCACTTTCTTGTCATGGTAGATACATGATATTTTTTGTTTGCAACTACAGACTATTTTAATACCACTTTTGTTTGGCAGCCGACTGGTATACTTTTTTGGTTATTATTTATATATATATATATATATATATATATATATATATATATATATATATATAGGGATTTACATCATAAAGTCGACTTCCCACAATGTTGAACATTATAAAACTGAGATGATATCATTGTAACCTCATAATAGTGAAACTGCATATTAGCAAATCTTGAAAACTCGAAAAAACATTTGTGCATGTCAGGCAGCATTCATATGAAAGCAGATCACTCTGCATTCATAAGAAAAGATTCTACAGCAAAACTAATAAAAGAAAACAAAAATATGCTATTATCAATTATTTTGCGGGGTGGGTCCCCTGTGCCTTCCACACCCCTTGCTAATCGCACTACAGTGGAGTTAAGGGTAATTTCCCAATTCTCACTGTACTGTGATCTCCATTCCATTTGTTTTCTTTGTCCCCTTTACTTGCAGAATCTTTTCTTATGAATGCAGCACAATCTACATTCATAAGAATGCTGTCTGACATGCGCAAACTTTTTTTAAGTTTTCAAGATTCACTAATATGCAGTTTCACTTATATGAAGTTATGGTGATTTCATCTCGATTTTATAACATTCAACATTGTGGGAAGTTGACAATATGAAGTAGATCCATAGATAAATAGATATACAGTAGATACAGATATAGATATAGATATAGATATTGATATTGAGACAGGAACTTAAGTTTATGCTTTGTAGGATGCGTATGTGCTTTGTAGCTCTCAGTGGAACAAGCTACACAGTGCTAAGGTTATATTCAACTCAGGCCTCTCCACTCCTATCTCACTTACCCAGCCTCAGTTATACAACAATATCTCAACTTACAAACCACAAAATACTACAGAAAGCTGAAGTTCTGCAGACTCAACAGTTACAGTTAAAGCACCCAGCTTCTGATGTCCAATGTCACTGCAGGTCTTGCAATCAGTAGAAGCAGGGACATTTTTAAACTTGATATATCTCTAAATTACTGCAGCATTTAGTGAGAATAGAATACTGAACACAAAGCTAGAAATTCCTAACTATAGTTCCCAACAACAATGCTGTTGTTTTATAGGTCTTAGGCCAAAAGCATCCCTTCACAAGTATCTAGGCTTTATTTGCATAACTGTAATGTAGTTCTTACTCCCAACTTCTGCCAAACTTCATCTTCTCTGATTACCACAATATGTAGTAAATACAGCAAAAGCTATTTCAGTGAAATAAACAATTATGGTTATAGCATCAAGTGTATTACTTACTAGGAAAATGTATTTATGACTGCAAGCTTATTACTTACTAGTTAAAATGTATTTATGACTGGAGACTGTTAGGAATAGGTTATATTATTATCTGTATGGTACCATTACATGGCAAGTAAAATTATGGAAACGATTAATTGTTTTTTATATGTCAAAATACTAAACCAGATAAAACTGGCAAACTGTTTGGTAAAACTATAAAAAGTTTAATTTGTAATGCAAGAAGCCCAAGTAACAAATTTGACAAATGTACTGGCCTCATAGCTAAAGACAGCTTTCAGATTATTGCTATCACTGGAACTCACCTTATTATCATTTAAAAGACATCATCAATTATGAATGCATAAATGTAAATTTTAATGATGGAGTGACTTTATGGGTGCTCAAAAGTTTGCGTTTATGTATTCTAAAGGTTGTAATGCTTTATGAATCAATTGTTATCAAAATCTTGGATATTAATCACAAAAAACAGCGTGTTTATAATTTTAAGCTATCATACTTTGAGTATGTCTAATACAGAGCATTAGGATTACATGGTAAATTTTGCAAATTGCTTTGAGAATAAAAAAAAATATTTATTTTTGGTTGACTTTAATTACCCTGGGATAATTAATGTTATTTCTTTTTCTGGATTAACACAATGTGTTTCTTGTAATACATGAGGTCGTAATATTTCAAAAATAACTGCAACTAATATTCCAAATAAAATACAGGATTTAAGACTAACATATCTCCTAGGTTGTCCTGATCATGATATTATATTTCAGATGGAACTAAATGTAAGCATATACTTTTATGGTAAAATATATAGTATATAACAGATTATTGTAAATGTTTTACTCAAATTTCTAGCACAGACTAGTCTTATCTATTAAATTTCTCAGAGTAGAAATCTGTGTACTCTACCTTGGTAAACTGTTGAGTAGCTGCATTAGTGAATCTGCTCATTTAGAAAATGTTAATAATCCATTTCCTACAAGGTAGAATAACACCATCATAAGGTTATATAGAAAAAAAGACACTACAAAAGCCTAATGAGGTTTTCTACTAATGTAAATAAGCAAATTTTAATTCAACTTATAAAAAATTGAAATCATGAAATTTAATTGTGGTGGTGCTGCGGTAGCGTTGTCGCCTCACAGTAAGACGCTTTCTGGTTTGATTCACAGCTAGAGCGTCTTCTGCGTGGAGACATGCGTGAATGGGCGTACCTTCGTTGAAGGTTGTACATCAGAGTTGGTAACTCGGCACGTAAAAATCAACTACCAATCATTAGCAGACCGGAGTTCCACTGTGGCGACCCCTAACCGGGAAAAGCCGAAAGACATAAACAAACAGTAAATCCACAAATAAAAAAAAGCATTTTACAAATGTATTAACTTGTTCGATACAAGGGCATCATCTACTGAAGTTATTTGGAATGATCATGTAACACTAACTGATGCTTATATGGTAGTGTGTGAATTTAATTACGATTATCCTGCTGTAACACAGGTTCTTCTGCTCCTGTTAAAGATCAGTTATCTGTCTCAGGTCTGGATCCTCCTTTTTCAGATTCCATCATAAGGAATATCTTCTCCAAATTTAAGAAACTTTCATCTACAGGTCTAGATAACATATCTAGCTCCTCTTCACTAGAGGTGAAAGATGTGCTTATACATATTTTACAATTTATTTGTAATAAGTTATTGGAAACAATCATTCTGCCTAATAACTGCAAGCTATCTTGTATACTGCTGTACACAAAAAGGACAGGAAAGATCATTAGCAATTATAGAGCCATATGTTTGACATCTCTGGTCAGTAAGTGCTTGAACTAATACATAACTCAAGCAGTAGACTAACAGTTAAGAATGCTGACCAACACATAGTTGTAAACCAAAGATCTTCCATGAGTAACTTAGTGTGCTTTTACAATCAAGTAATGATGACTTGGATATAGAGTTTACATTCATGATCTTTCTGGCCTTGACAAAGCCTTTTACTGTCTGCTCTTACATTCCATTCACAAACACTTACTTGAATCTAAGTTATTGTTATATTGCTGGATCATGAATTGGTTAACTGATAGCATAATGCGGAGATATGTAAAGTTTATTCAGATTTTCTAGCCATAACATCTGGTGTTCCGCAAAGATCAATTCTGGGCTCAATGCTTTTAATCTATTTTTCTAGTATTCTAAGAAACACCAAATTTTGTCTTCAAAAATATATCGAAGAAAGTAAAATTTTTTTATAATAATACAAATCAAATCTAATGTCAATGATTTTAATGAGCATTTATGTCAGATTAGTAAGAAGGTACAAAATACTGGGCTAAACTTTAACCCTGATAAGTGCTAAATTATGTAGTTCTCAAAATTCAAAAATTTCCCATCTATTTGATAGACTTATTACCAAAAGAAGTCAAGAAATATAAAAATATTAGCATTACTATTACAACTGATTTATCTTTTAACCATTCATGTCAGGGTTATCAGAAATAAGCAATCAAATATTTGTATTATGTATTAAGAAATATTCCAGCTAGAAAAGAGAAATGTTTGGTTGCGGTGTATATAACTTACATCAGACCCATTACTGAATTTCAACACATTTTGCATTTACACTAAAACTCAATTAAAATTTTTAAAAGATGTTCAGAAAAAAATATTAAGAATTCTGTCATTAAGTCACTTAAATTATGGGACTAGATGTCAGTATTTAAAACTGTTTTCTTTCAGCTATAGACACATTCAGTGTAAACTGATAGTGGCATAGCACATTTAACTACCCTGTTTTACAACTAATATACAACATAGAAGTCCTTGACTGCCCAAAGACTTTTAGACACTATAATATGAAATTTGAGTAAAAAATAATAAGATCTAGTACTAGGGATTTATATGTCATAATCAAAATCACCAAACTACAGAATAAAATCGCAATTTGAATAAAGAGAATTTTAAATCAAACATAGACACTCAAGACCAGTGACAAAGCCTTTGAACCATTTCTTGAGGAATTGATGTTCCTTGATGGCCATGAGGCATGAACATTGTAGTCAAACTTATGAACATATGAAATGGGCAGCAATGCTGAACCACAGCAATGACACCATGGTAGTTAACACTTTCAAGGTTGTTTCCTTGGTCTCCACCAGGAAATCAAATCTATCCCAAGCATATGTGTCTCTCTTCTCTCCTACAGGATGGGCATCCCAATCCCCACTGCCTGCATGGTCAAATGCATGAGCCACTACTCAGACTTGGGTTGCCTGGGCCATAGTCTGGACTTTATGTGTCTATTCCACTGGTGTGGGAGAATGTAATATTTTCTACTATAAATATGTAAGAATTATTATAAATGCTACTATAGGAGCAATACTAGAACACAGTCTACCATAGAGATGAAAATCTATAACACTAGCAGGGAGAGGGGCAGCTAAGAAATAAATGTTTTTCAATAGGTTCATAGGTAGGTACTAGGCTATTGGCCCTAGGGCCTATATAAGCCTAGCTAAAGGTACCCTGGCTTTCGCCACCCAAGAAAATTATTTTCCTGTGCCACTGTCGAGCAGAGCCACAGAAGTGATCCCCGGGGTGAATTTCCTATCTCCCATCCAATCATCAAGATTTTTCTTGACGAGTGCTAATGAGGAGCTTTGTTTGATATAGATAGGTAGTTTGTTCCAGAGTATGGGAAGTCTCTGGGACAGGAATCTATCCCTCCAGCATGTTCTGTTTATTGTGGTGACGAGGTTTAGGCCCCTAAAGCGTGTAGCTCGTAGGGATTGGGATTTCTTTAAGTGGAGCATGTCTAAAAGCTCTGGGTTTGACATAGCTTTGTGTGTTAGGCAGAGATCGCCTCTGAGTAGGCGATATGCAACGGAGTAAAGCTGCAGTTTTTTGAGATGGTCTGCATAGGGCATCTCTTTGAGGCTGATAATCCTCTTTGTGAGGTATTTCTGTGGCCTTTCCAGTTGTTGTTGTAGATGTCTTGTGAGGTACATACCAAAAGGGGCATTGTACTCTATAATGGGTCTAATGAGTGACAAGTAGAGGGGAACAATGACCTCTTTTTTTCCTGGATGAGAAACCTTTTGTGATGAGGTGTGCCACATAGAAGGATTTCCTGATTACTGTGCCAATGTGATTATCAAAGGAGAAACTACTGTCCACCTGTGTCCTAAGGTCTCTTTTTACACTTTTGGTGTTAAGTAGACTATCACCTATGTGGTAGTTCATGGGTACTGAGTTTTTACCAAAAGAGATGACAATGCACTTTTTGGCATTGAGCTTGAGGCCATGGCTTTGACACCAGGCATCTGTCTCAGCGAGGCCCTTTTGTAGGATGTCCACATCTTTTGGAGTTTTGATTATGGCTCCTAGTTTGCAGTCATCTGCAAACTTCTTTAAGACCTTCTGTGTTGGCCTGTACTTCAGAGAAGTAGATACCAAACAGGAGAGGACCCAGGACAGAACCCTGTGGTACTCCACTTGTCACTGGTGTGAAGTTGGATTTGGAGTTTGCTACTTTCACAGTGTGGGTTCTATCAGTGAGCCAGATGGCAACCCATCTTGTGACATATAGATTTATACCTAGTTTAGTGAGTTTATCTATAATTCCAGAGTGGGGGATGGTGTTGAAAGCCTTGGCGAGATCTAGACAGGCTGTGTGAACCACCTTACCCTCATCTACGGCTTTGGTGACTGCTTCAAAGAAGTCTATCAGGTTTAGGAGACATGATCTGCCTTTTACAAACCCGAACTGGCTGGGGTCCTGAGTTTGGAGATTACCAATGTCATTGTTTATAAATTCCATGATGATACACTCCATAGCCTTGCAGACCAGGCTCGTTAGGCTAATGGGGCGGTAGTTTCCGGGGTCTGTGGTGGCTCCCCCTTTGTGGAGTGGGATAACTGCTGTTGCTGTGCACCATTCAGTGGGCACATAGCCTGAGGTGAGGCTATGATTGAACAGCCTGGGATGTTGTCAGGTCCCATGGATGCTGTGTTCTTGGCTTTGGATAGTGTGTTTTTTACCTGTGCAGTCGTGATTACAGGAACTTTGCATTCTTTTGGTTCGAGATGGGCCCTTTAGGGGATGACAGAGGGATAAAGTTAGCACTGAACCTATCTGCCAGGATGTTGGCAATATCAGTTGGTTCTGTATATTTAGTGCCATTGTGCTGTAACTCAGAGCAGATCTGAGTGTTGCCATTGATATTCCTGACATAGCTATAGAATGCTTTGTGGTTGTCTTTAGAGTCAGTGGCGATTTTGTTTTTATAACTAGCTTTGGAGGATTTTATGAGGGATCTCAGCTTCTTACTGAGGCTGACCAAGGAGTTTCTCCAATCATGGGATTTTACTCTTTTTTGCAACAGTTTCTTTCTTCTGTTGTAGAGTTTGTTTATGGCAGGGGACCACCAGATTGGCTTCCTTTTTTTGGAGGATAGCATCTTGGTTCTGTTAGGGATTGCATGATCCATGCACTCGTGTAAGTGCTTATAAAGTGCATTTGTGTAGGATTCAGCAGTCATACCTCTATTGTCTGTCAGCATGGGTGTCGTGGAATTTGCCACTTCTGTCTTAAGAAGCATGAAGTTGGCTTTGGAGAAATTTTTTACTGTGGTTTCCCTAATGGGGGGTGGGGGAGGGATGTGGATGTCTAGGGTTATTAGCTTGTGGTTGGATCTGACCAACGAGGAATTGACCTCTGTTGTGGAGCCCATGTTAGTAATAACCAGGTCTAGGATATTGCTGCCCCTGGTGGGGGTGTAGATAAATTGATCCATGGAATTGGAATTTATGAATTCCAGAAAACGTTGAGAACAAGAGTTGGTACATGAGTAGTTTTCCCAGCTAATGGTAGGGTAGTTGAAATTGCCCATTATTAGGGTGTTGGGTTGTAACCTAATACTTTCCAGTGTATTAAGAAATGAGGAGTGGGAATCCTGGGGCATGGTGGGGATAGGTAGCAAGCTACAATCTGGATTTCGGTCTTGCCCAGAGTTAGTTGCACTTGGATAATTTCGGATGCATTATGCTAAGCAACTAGCCTGGAGGTGTGGATATCCTTAATGAATATGGACACGCCTCTGCCTTTAGTGTTTCGGTCCAGGTTAGGTGGCCGAAAGGTGTGGTATGAATTATAGCCTGGTAATGCAGGGGTACTCTCTGGATCCTTGAACCAGGTCTCTGTCACTGCACAGATGTCGATGTTCTCCATTTTAAGGAGTGCCTCAAGACAGTGCATTTTGAGGTTTAGACTTCTACCATTGAGTAGCAATACCCTCAGATTCTTCTTGCCTGTACCTGTTAGGGTGGTGAATTTGTCATTTGAACCTTGCCTAAAAAAGGCACTATAGGGGTGGCTAGAGCCTTAGACAGTATCCGGAATCCCAGGGATGACAGGTGCAGGCTATCTCTGGCAAAGCATCGTGGCTTGTCGATCATGTCATCCCAGGCAGACAGATACTGGATCCCCTTAGAATGACACCAGAAGCTTAGCCAATTGTTGAAGTCAATCATTTTGTCCTTGTACTGTGGTATCATTCTGGGTGATGGCAGGATGCTACTCAGGGCTAGGGTCATACCTGCCTGGGCTACGATCGGACAGCTCCTCCATGTCCCTTTTCATGTAGTCCAAGGAGGTACATCTCAGGTCATTCACACCAACATGGACAATAACAGAGTCATATCTGTACTTGTTGTGGAGTGACCTGAGTGCATGCGTTATGTGGCGGATCTTGGCACCTGACAGGCAGCTGACAGTAACTTTCTCCTTGTTTAGCCTGGTGAGTGGAACATCAGTTTGCCTGACTATAGAGTCACCTATGACTAGAGTGTTGGGTACGTTGTTATGCCTTATGGGCTGTGGTTGAGTGGCACACTGAGTTTGTGGGCTATGTGTCATTTGGGTTGTGTTGGGGGGTGGAGGTTGCTTGTGTTTCTGCTTTGGAGGTCCCTGTTGCTTGGGCAGGTTTTTACTGAGAGCCCCCGTGAACGTAGGTGTGTTTTGTGTTTCTATGTGTGTGTTTTGGTGGTGTAGGTTTTGAGGGACTATGTGCTAAGTGTGGTGCTGTGCAAGTGTTTACCTTCTCCTCTTGACTGTCTAGTCCAGTCTTGTGTGAAGACAGCTTTGCTTCCAGTTTGGCTATATAAGTGCATCTCTCACAGGTTGTAGTGTTGGGTGGTAGGAGGAGAGGGTTGTCTGTGTACATGAGGCAATTACTGCATTGCCCCAAGATGCCCAGATTCATCAGGTAGACAGGAGAAAACACTGGGAGCTGACCCTTAGACATGCCTGGATAGGTGCTTATTTGTTAAGTACTAGAAACTGTTTTCCTCTAGACAGTGAGGAAAGTTGAGTGCTCTAGTAATTTGTAGCTTATTTAGTGCTTACAATAAGTTCTGAACAAGTGCTGAAACAAAAAACTGGCTAGTTCTAAGAAACAAAATTAAGCTAGAAGGCTTCCCTCCAACACAGAAAGGCTTGGGGGCCTAGAAGCCTACAAGTAGTCCTGGACGCAGCAAATCTATAGCCAGGCTAGACTACCCACAGGAAAGGCAGGAAACAAGCTTAGAAATTTTTTTTTTTTTTTTGTAGTGGAAAGAGAGAAAGGAGTAGCAGAAACTAAGCTGATTGGCCTTCTCAAATGTTCTCCCTGTACTGTGTAGAATGAGGCAATGAGACTAGACTGGGAGGAGGGTCCCAGATCAAATTTACAGTAGGGGCGGGCAACTTCAAAACCACCAACTACAAAAACACCATACCAACAGGGAGCAGTAAGCCTTTAAATGAAAGTTTTAAACAGCTAAAGGAGTCTCTAGAAAAAGAGTTTAACTGCAACAAGTTATCAGAAACAAACAATCCAACAGATGCTTAATAAAAGTGGACAATTTCCAGTTAATACCTCACACACAGTGAAACTAGCTAGAAAAATATACAGTACACAAAGTGCTACAAATAACAAAGAAATAAAGAACAAAATAAGCAAAAAACAGGATACTTAATGTTATATATTATAGTTCCGAGTTTGCTCAGTGTCCTTCCTTTGATTAGCTCAGTGTGAAATGGCAGAAACACTCACAACTTAACTTCTTAGGTAACAGAAAGTTGAAACCTGAGACAACTTTTAAGAAAAAAAGCTCAAACGAACCAATGAGGTGCTTCCAGGTGACCCCAGTCAGCCAATGACCTTAAACAATTCTCTCTCACTGAAATGCCTGATGGCTTTGGCTAAACCAAGATGTCCCTGAATATGTGCTCAGACACACAGCCTCCACAAACACTAGGCCCACACACAAGCCTGAATATGGAAATGCTACAAATATCCCCACTACTTAGAAATAAACTGCAGAAATGTTTCTCACAGCAGAAAAGCAGCATTGAGCCTTTAAATGAAAGTTTTAAACAGCTAAAGGTGCTTCTAGACAAAGAGTTTAACTGCAACAAGTTATCAGAAACAAACAATCCAACAGATGCTTAATAAAAGTGGACATGCAATACAGTTGCATAACATAATAACATTTACAAGAAACCTAAATGTAAAGGATGTTAAGCAAAAGTCCGAAATCCACCACCACAAACGTTAAAATCACTTTATTGTGTCAAGATAAAATTATGATAAAATCGTGTAGAGATTCACTGGTAAAATACCAAAGCCAGAAGTCCCTTCACAATCGCTAAGAACTTTCAGTAAACTTTCTTCAGATCATGTAAAAAGCTGGGACTCAATCAAGCATTTAAAAGTATACATCTTTCTATTAGAATTTGCGTAGCAGGCCATCGCCCTCTTTCTCAGTGAAAAGCTTGCATCCAGTCAGTAAGTAAGGTGGGAGACACACCTCTCCCTCAACCAGTCACGGGTCTTCCTGCTTTCAGAATAGGTCTTAATGCAACTACTACATTGAGACCTGGTGGACGGTCGGCTCGGAGATACACAAGCCATTTGATCTAATTTCTCTCGGTTCTATTAGTAAATATGAATGTATGTGTGGGATATTTACAATCCTAAAAGTGCTCCTATTATAAGAAAAAGTACATCTACAGATATTGAAATTTCTATTCTTTTTTTCTATATTCAGTTACTATATTATTAGGTTTACTATGACATTGTCGCTCAGTTAATACCTCATTTATAGTTGATTCAATTTACTAAGTTGAAAGCCTCTGTGATTAAAGCCTTTGGTCCTTTCCTCTGTTTCATGAAACACATTAATATCTTGTGTATTAAGTCTTGCTTGATGTGTCATTTGATTCCTAATAAATGGAGGATTCATATTATCATGGGCTAAATAGGTGTATTTCTTAACTTCTTTCTTATACAAAGATGTTTCAGTTTGTCCTTTGGTATTTTTACTCATAGCTAGATCTAAAAATTCAGTCTTTGTATAATGCACTTTCCTTTTGAAACTCAAAAAATTATCTGTGGTATGAACATAAGTTATAAAATCATCCAACAAATGAAGAGGACCATCCCAAATTAAAACGACATCATCCGCAAACCTTTTTTTAAAAGGTTATATTATATAAATATTGATTTAAACTCTCAGTATTCTCCCATAAATTTATAACAATATTGGCTCATGTATTTGCCACAGGACTTCCCATGGGTACCCCATTAACTTGTTTATAATATGAATTTTCAAACAAAAATGCATTGTTGGTCAAACCATATTAAGTAAGGTGCAAATAACATTAGTATTAACATTACTTAAGGAAGGATGACTTAAGATACATTTCTTCACAGACTCAATTCCTTGCTCATTTGGAATGGGTATAGAGAGTGAATCCACGGTCATAGTCACAAGATAACTATTAATTATATTATTATTCTTAGACCATTCAAACATTTGTTTTAGAAAGTCATTTGTGCCTTTAACAATGGTGGTAGATGTTTCTAAGATGGTTTAAGTTGTGTTTCTAAAAACTTAGAAACAGGTTCTGTAACCTACTCCCTTGCTAATACTATCTGACATAGGTGTTGGTCCTGTAATGTTTTATGTACCTTTCGTATTCCATATAATATCAGAATCATTACTGATGGTACATATACATATGAAAAAAATATCCTTAGAAATCCTACTTTTAATAAGCATATCATGCAACATAAGCTTAACCTCATTAATAACTTGTGTAGTCTCCTGTTTAGTTATTTTCATATAATTAGTACTTTTCAGCATATAGTGCGTGGTGGTTATATAATAGGAGGCATTCAAAAATAACAATTCTGCCTCCTTTGTCTGCTGGCTTTATAACAATATCCTTATTCGAGTGCAGTGAATTAATTGCCTTATACTGATGATACTTTCTATTCTGTTTAGTTCTATAAAGCTCATAAATCTCTTCTTTCAACCATTTTTTTCAAACATTAAAATAACAGGATTACTGACTGATATGAAAGTACTACTTCTCTTAAGAGCATTTTAAGACGTCCTCACTATTACCATACAAAATTCTCAGGTTTAATTTTCTAACAAAAAGTTTAAATTCAGTCAAAACCTGTGAAATGTCAACAGTATTTGCTGGAATACATGTTAAACCCTTATTTAATACCACATTTTGTGCCCTGTTCAGTCACAGCCTCAGCTTAGGCTTTGCCCCTAACGAATGGTGCACTGCTACAGTCATCCCTCTCCATAAAGGGGGAATGACTACAGACCCTGGGAATTATCGCCCCATTAGCCTGATGGGTCTGATATTTAAAGGTATGGAGTGCATCATTATGGACCTGATTAACAAAGATATAGGAAATCTCCAAACTCTGGACCCCATGCAATTTGGCTTTGTGAAAGGGAGATCGTGCCTGCTCAACTTCGTTGACTTCTTTGAGTCAGTCACCAGGGCTGTGGATGAAGGTAAAACACTGCAGACAGCCTACCTCAATTTGGCCAAGGCCTTTGATATCATTGGCAGGCACCATTTTTAAAACTACAATCCACTCTGCTACAGGCCCCATGAGGAGCTCAGTGTCTCTCCAACCTAACACCACTCTTAAGTATTCAACTGCGGTACCACCTTTATCATTCTTATAAGAAAAGCGCAGTCTGGGTCTGAACTGTCTGCAAACAGCTAAAGTTAACTTTGAACCTAACACCACTCTTAAGTATTCAACTGCGGTACCACCTTTATCATTCTTATAAGAAAAGCGCAGTCCGGGTCTGAGCTGTTTGCAAACAGCTAAAGTTAACTTTGAGTATGTGTCTACCTGTTTGAGCCAATATTAATTTTCCCCTGGAGAGCACTCTGCTTTGGCTTGTAAGCAGCCCCCCCCCCCCCACACACACACACTCATCTTCCACTTTCTCTCTTATTCCCTTCTGTTAGCAAATAGTATCCATAACCAATCAATACTGTGTGTTTGTTAATTTAAACTGAGACCACAGTAGCCTACTGATACAAGGTTATCCTGTTTTTCAACCTGAGAAATGGTTAAGAAATGACTTACAGTTTCAAAGCAGACCTTGGTCAATTCTGATTGTTTCTTAAACACAAACTTGTCTTTGCTTTGGCTCATTAGCAGCAGTACAAAAGAACTGCCTGCTCACACCCTTGTTCTCCCCCTCCCCTTCCCTGTTTATTACCTTAAGCCAATCCCAATGTTAATAAATATTAACTGTGGAGGGACCATTTTTAAAACTACAATCCCCTGTGCTACAGGCCCCATGAGGAGCTCAGTGTCTCTCCAGTAGGTGTTTTACAACTGTATATGCCTATTTATGTTGAATTGTTAGACATTTTAAAACTGCATATGTTTATTTATGTTGAATTGTGTTAGACATCTAATATGATTTATGCTTTATTATTGAAAGTTACTATGGCATGCTAGTATTTTGTCTACACCAAGTTGTTTTTAGTATAATAGTATGGTCTATTTGCATAGCTGCACCTTGTTCACTAATGTTATTCATGTAAATGTGTTGTGTGTAGACAGCTCATACTGGTGTCTAATTATTTCTATATAATTGTGCTGTTACTGGTGGATATAATCACATTAGGGACCCAGGACAGAGTGCTGCAAGCTATATTTTTATCTGTGACTGCATAACTGTCTGATGAGGTTTCTTCTAACAGATGTTTTTCCAATTGGCTCAGTATCTGCATATACTAGTAGTTGGTTCAAGACATATTTTCCTGCATACAGTAGCTATTTGCTCAGTTTGTTTTTGTAATCTTTATAATATATCTTTACTATCTCAAAGTGCTTACTCCTCTCTGTACTCTTCTTTTCTAGACCTAACACAGTCTTAAGTATTCAACTGCGGTACCACCTTTATCATTCTTATAAGAAAAGCTCAGTCCGGGTCTGAACTGTCTGCAAACAGCTAAAGTTAACTTTGAGTATGTGTTTACCTGTTTGAGCCAATATTCATTTTCCCCAGGAGAGCACTCTGCTTTGGCTTGTAAGCAGTCCCCCCCCACCACACACACACACACACACACACACACACACACACACACACCTTCAACTTTCTCTTATTCCCTTCTGTTAGCAAATAGTATCCATAACTGATCAATACTGTGTGTTTGTTAATTTAAACTATGACCACAGTAGCCTACTGATACAAGGTTATCCTTTTTTTCCACCTGAGTAATGGTTAAGAAATGGCTTACAGTTTCAGAGCAGTCCTTGGACAATTCTTTTTTTTTTTTTTTTTTTTTTACCTTTTCAAAACAGGTTTATTGTTTTAACATATAAGAGAAATATCATAACAATTTTATACAAGTAATTAAAAATAGATATTATTATAATATTCAACAAAACAACTAAAGTATTTACAAAGACATCCACTACAATCAGATCAATTAATTAAACTAAAATACCATGCTATTGAAATTAGATTTTTTTTAACAAATTTTGTAAATTATCCCATACAATATAATAAGATGTTTTTCTAGTTGTTCTTGACCTAATTGTGTTTATTTCCATATGGCACACTATATTCATAACATTTTTAAATTCATTGAACGAAGGAGGTGTATCTGAAATCCAATTTCTGGTTACTATTTTCCTAGCCACTGCTAGAATAGACCATAACAAGGGAAGCTTAACCTTTTTAACACTTTGAGGTACAGGTGTGTTGAATAATATAAGAGATTTAGAAATAATGAAATTATCTGTAAAAAGAGCCTGCAAAAATTCATTAATTGACTTCCAGTATTCTTTCAATTTTATACAGTGATAAAACATATGAGCCCAGTCAGCATTAATTTCTACATTACATCTCTTACATAGATTATCTTTATTATTTATTTTATTCATCATCAAAGGTGTATAAAAGATCTATGTAAAATTTCCATGTATAAAGTCTCCAGACAATGGAAGACGTAGTTCTATAGGCAGAGTTCAATATATATTGTTTACCTTGTTGATTTGGTGGGACCCCACTAATAGAAGTGAAATAAGTCCAGTATGTAGCTACACTGTAAAAGTTTCTTGTCTGATAATTTTATGTATGTATGAAAGTTTACCTTTATCAGAAACTTTATGTTGTAAATTTAATATCAAGTAATCAATCAGTGTTGGAATAGATTCTTTAACTGTTATAGACATTATATCTATTTTATTAATGAGATGTTGTCTAAAGGTCTGAACCTCTAACCAGCAAGTTTCTCTTAGATCAAATTCTTGTTTTAAGAAATCTAGATTTTTAACTTTATTATCAGATATCAACTGATACCAGTATTTTAGATCATTATCTATAGCTAAATGAGTTCCTTCAGAAGTAGATGACAAAAGCATACCCTGAGTATACATTATAGGAATATAATAAAATTCCATTCCCTATACTTAGGGTGCATGAATATAAAGTTACGATAGCTAATAATAATATTTAATGGGTAACAAACCATATGTTTAGGTGTAATAGGTGAAGTACAAAATTCCTTTAGTAACCATAACATGGAGTTATTTACAATCATATTTTTATGTGTTAAGGAGATTTTCATGAAGTGCATACTAATTAGCTCCCAATAATCTTTCCATTTTGCGACATATGACTGATCTATTAATAAAGTAATAACTTTTACAATAGAAGAGATAGTATATAAATTAAAGTCTGGAAAAGAAATACCCCTTGAGACCAGCTATTAGTATGTTTCTTTAAAGCAATCCTAGGTCTATTAGGTGCCCATAGGAAATTTAACATTAGTGTATTCAGTTTCTTGATAATTATTTTGTAGGTGGAAGTATTATTGATTGTATTAAGTATAAAATCTTGGGGAATATTATCATTTTAATAATTGTAAGTCTCTCCTCCATAGTAAAAACATATTATTCCAGGTATTAAAAGATTTTGTATATTAAGAAAACAGGTATTATAATTATTATATATAATAGATTTAATATCTTTAGATAGTATTATACCTAAATAAGTTATCTGACCTGAATTGGGTACATATTTAGTAAAATCACTAATGAGAATATTTTTCGTGTATATATAGGTAGTATTTTAGTTTTTCTTCATTGAATATTAAACCAGAAATACTTTTAAAATTCATCATTTTATCAAATAGAGACTGCATAGAAGAATTAGATCCTGCTGATGTAATTAGAACATCATCTGCAAAAAGTTGAATTTTGGATGTTGTATTTTCATCTATTTCAAAACCCTCTATGTCAGTACTGTTTCTGATCAAATTAGCCCAAGGCTCCATTACTAAAGTGAATAATAGTGGAGAAAGTGGACATCCTTGTTTTGTACCTTTAAAAATTGGTATTTTTTGTGAAACATATGCTCCTACCTTAATATAAGCCAATGTTCCTTTGTATAAATGCTCAATTAGATTTACAAATGCATCTGAGAGGTTTGTGCACTTCAGTAAGGTAAACAGATAGTCCCAACTTACTGAATCAAATGCTGAACTTATATCAAGACTAATAAGTGTTAAATCTTTCTTTTTCCTATTTGCAAAATCAATTAATGTTAAAGTTCTTCTTGTATTATCAAAAGTATTTCTATTTACAATGAAGCCTGTCTGATCTATATCTATAATGCCAGGGATGATTGTCTTCAATCTATCAGCAAAAATACTCATAAACATTTTATAATCAACATTAAGTAATGAGATGGGCCAATATGAAGTACATCTAGTTGGATCTTTATTAGGTTTTAAAATTGGCGAAATAAATGTATATTGCCAAGATGGGGGAGTTATTAACTCAGTTTGGGCCAAAATAAAAACCTTATGTATTAATGAATATGTACTTTTAGAAAGGATTTTATATATCTCTGGTATAATACCATCATTACCCGGTGCTTTGTTTGATTTAAGCTTATTTATTTGTGTAATAACCTCTGTATATGAAATACTTTTGTCCAATAGTTTAATCTGTTGTTTATTAAGCTTTTTATTCATGTTTGTGGTTATAAACTCCTTTATTTTATCTTTAGGTTCCATGTTAATGTTATTATGGTTAATTTTGTGAAAGTGATTTCTAAATTCATCTAGTATTTCTGGTATACTAGAAACATTCTTCTTTTCCTTAGAGAAAAGATTTCTTTGATATGGTTTTGTTTATTCAACCTTTTTGTTTTATTTTTAAGTCTATGTAAGTATTTGGGGCTTATTGAATAAGACAAAACTTGTATTACTCTAAAGTTATTTTAACTTTATGAGTTAAAATTTCTTTGTATTTCTCATTTAGTTTGTTTATTTCTTCAATAACTTTCTTGTCCATAATATTTTATTTATTATTATGTTTATAAGAGTCTAATTTACTTTGAATATCTAACAATTCCTTATCCCAAGATTTCCTTTTATTATTATACCATCTGATACTTTGTCCATATAAATATGATTTTAAGGCATCCCAAACATAAACAATGGAGACTTCAGGAGTATTATTTATGTCTAAAAATGTTTTACTTCTGAAAGTATATATTCTTTATAGTCTTTTAGTTGAGTTAAGTATGCTGGTATCCTTTTGATCTGAACATTATGAGTATTTTTATCATGAATTCAAAAACAATTGAATTATGATCAGATATAGGACATGAAATGATTTTGGAATTAATTAAATCTGTTACCATCTGGTTAGAAATAAAGACCCTATCTATTTTTGAATAAGTTTTGTATCTGTTAGAAAAAAAGGTGTATGGTAATGATTTTGAATCTATCTGATTATTAATATCATTCAAATGATAAGAATTAGCAAAATCATTTAAATGTTTTGCATTAGATGTAATTCTTCTTTTTCCTATAGTGGTAGTATCACTTTCAAGTCACCAGCTAAAATAATATCTCCTATAGAGAATGATATGATCTTATCAAAATGATGTTTCACTGTATTAATATCAATTCCAGGTATCCAATATACATTAATTAAAGTGTAAGTCTTCCCATTAATTTGTATTGTAACCATACAAAACATTCCTTTGTCATCTTGATAAGACTTAATGGTTTTAGGAATGGGCATACTTTTATTCCATAAAATAGCCACTCCTCTTTTCTGAGTGTGCTCTGAACTAACCAATACTGTATATTTGTTTGTGGCTAGTTTATCAATATCTTTTTTCAAGAGATGGGTTTCTTGCAGGAAGACTAAGTTGGCCTTATGTAAATTAATGTATCTTATTAGGCTTGCCCTTTTACACGGATTATTCAATCCATTAATGTTTAAAGAAATTCCTTTTAAAGATGTCATTTGGCATTTTTAAAACTTAAGAATCTTATGATCAAAATAACAAATAACAACATAAGTAATGTTACATCTCCTCCTTTAGGTGTACCTTTAAATATAGCTGTATTTATTGAATCTCTTATGGGATTTTGTATAGGATTCAATTTTGTTTGTAGTGACAATGAGTGTACAAAATATATTGTGGATGTCAAAACTATATACATATAACAATGAACAAGTAAAATAATGTAAGGATTAAACCTTGCATCCAGCCTGGAGTTATAAACTCCAACTTAGAGTAGTATTTACCACTCAGGTTAACCCCCTACCCTAAGCAGCAGTACCTCAGCTACCACCTTATCAATTTAATACTAGTTATATTTAACTGAGGTTAACAGTTTTCAATTCAATTGTCTAGCAAGACAAGACTACACATTTGGTAAAACAGCATCATATAAACTAAAATAAACTTTTTTTAAAAAAACTGTTCATACTACTATATACATCTATGTAATATAAAACACTTGTATTCAAATAGCATTCAAATAATCTTGATGTTAGAAATCAAGAAGAGAGAAAAATAAGTTCTAACATTCATTTAAATCAAAAACTTTGGCTAATATGATTCAGACATTACATATATTAAGATGCATCTATTTTCTGTCATGTAAATGCAGTCAACAGCTTCAAAAAAACCTTGAATTGCTTGTATATGAGCATTTTACTTATACTCATTATTATCAATAGAATAAAATATTGTATTTATAGAAATTGTTATAAATCATACTGCATAGTTATGCAGATTCTCAGAAACACTTGCATTATTAAAAAAAAAAAAAAAGCCATCACACACACTCATATATACATATATATATATATACATATATATATATATATATATATATATATATATATATATATATATATATATATATATATATATATACATATATACACACACACACACACACACACATATATATATATATATACACACACACACACACACACACACACACACACACACACATATATATATATATATATACACACACACACACACACACACATATATATATATATATATATATATATATATATATCTGATCTCACTGAGTTGTGTCCTTGCTGAGCACTATCCTACTTGCTGTCCCTACAATAAATCTGTCTGCTTCATACAAAATAATGCACAGCAAACACATTTTAGTAACCAGATTTTACAACCATGCTATACTACTGCTTTAAAATATATCACATGACAATTTCTTCCAGAATAGAGTTATAAAATTATTTATGCTTGTCAATCAGATGAATTAAATGAGTTATAGTAATGTATATGTTTGGAACATCAGTTTTTAACACAGATTATTATGCTGCTGTTAAGTAGATTTTCAAAAACACGAATAAATGTTTCATTTTCTATGCCTTCTAAAATAAGACATTTACTTACTACAAGAAACTGCATCATTTAAACTCATTATAACTGACATATTTTATGAATTATAACATAGATATTTAAGTAATTATATAAAATAACTCACATTTAGATGTTAAAGAGTTCATTTTCCTTCAGATAGTCGCATTTGCATCAGTTCTACTTCCTGGTAGAGTGTTCTTCCTGAATCTGTGATGTGTCAGTGTGATATCTAGGTCAAAGGTTAGACTGACTGCTTTCAGCTTCTCTTTGAGAATTCTGAGAAGCTTTTGAAGTAGCTCATGGACACTGTGCATGAGACAGCCCACATCCCAGATTGTCTCCCTTAACATTTTGGCGGGAAACTTATTAAAAACTAGTGACAAACATTCATTTAGCAGTGTAAATGCATCTAAACATGACAAAACCTTCACAATGTATTTTACAGGTTATTACAGCCTCTATGTAAGTGAAATTAAGCCCAAAGTTATTAATAAGTAATAAAACTCAATATTTTTATCCCAACTCAATTTTTATGCAAATCTTATTATTTACTGTGTCTATATGATCAAAAGCATTTCTATATGTTAATAAAGAAAAGAAAAAGAGAGTCGAAAATAAAAGCGTGTAAGGCAGTAATAAAAAAATGTAAGAGAAAGCTATAAGAAGTATATACAATGGAATATTACTTACTGTTTATATTAATAGTTAAAAATAAAACATATTATTTACTATTATTTAGTTCTAATTATTATTAGTTAAAGCATGACAGATTATTTACAAACAAGCATAAGCAGTTTAATCAATAAAGTATAATTAGGAATAGCATTTGAAGAACATATAAACTTTTTACAAGGAATAAATATGTTATTATTCTATTAATCATATTTTCATTACTCTTCTCTCCCTGCCCTCCCCCACCCTTTACCCACTACATAATCTAAATAGAAGGTCACCGTTTAAACAAAGAAAAGAAGAAAAGGAGAAGAAAAAAAAAAAGAAAAAAAATGTATCAAATTACTGACCTTACTTCTCTTTTTCAGAAAGAGAAACAAATTGAATCATAGCTTGTTATTAATTCTTCAGATATTTTGACTGGTTATTAAACAAAACATTTCTTTGCACACAGAGAATAACTTTGATTAAATCTTTTCAGAATATTTGTGGCTTTCTGGAAATGCAGGAACTATATTTAAAAAGATTAATAATGAAATAAAATGATGAGAGAAAAAAAAAAACATAGAACAAATCATTTGTTTTTTAGTCTCTTCTTCTTCTCTGAAGTCTTCCACGAAGTTTCAGTTGCCAGTCTCTTTAATGAAGGACTAGCCCATTCCATTTCCTCTATTTTATCCAAAATCTTATTTTTTTTGATAAACAGTAAAGCAGAGTCTAAGTCATCAAAAATTTTAGGACCATCAGGAAGGAAGATTTTAAGCTTGGCAGGAAACAGAAGGTATTTTTTAAACTGTGCTTTTTTAAGCTCCCTTATTAGTGGCAGAAAAACTTTTCTTTTAGCTATTACCATGGAAGAATAGTCATTGTCAAAATGCATAGTTGTCTCATTAATCTTAACAGAAGCTTTAGCCCAAGCAGATTTAAGAACCATCTCTTTATCAAAAGATGATAGAAATCTAACTATAACTGATCTAGGATAGTTTTTGTTAGAGTTAGTATTAGCTATAGATCTATGTGCTGTTTCGATACCAAAAGAGAATGCTTCTGGTAAGTCTAAAGTTTTAGGGAGCCATGTTGTTAAAAAAGAAGTAATATTGTTACCTTCAATATTTTCTGGCAGTCCAAAAAATCCTAATGTTATTGCGCCTAAAATCTATTTTCCAGGTCATCAAGCTTTGTTTGTAAATGTGTATTTTGTTTCAGCAGAAACTCAATGTTGTTTTCCTCTTCTTGGATTCTATTTTCCATGTCATTCACAGCTTCTTCTATGCCTGACATCTGGATCTTCTGTTGTTGCAGGTCTATATGTAACAAGTCTATTTGTTTTGTAGTTTTTTTCTATGAAGGTATCTATAGGGGGGGGGGGGGGTGGCCTGGTTAAGGTGTTTGTGTTACACACAACACAAGCAGCAGGGTTTGTCTCACAAGGGATAATAATTAGGGCTTAAAATGGCTCACAAGGGCAGTTAGCTTAGTACTAACCTATGAACCTATGAACCTATTTTAGTATCCATTTTATCCATCTTAGCAGTAAGTTGCTGGATTATAGTTATCAGAGACTGAAGTTCTTTCTTGATGCTGGAGTCTTGAGAATTTGTCTTACTGGAACTCATTTCAGACTGATAAACTGACAGGAAAATTTCCAAAGTGATTTCTGACAGGAATATTGTTAAAATTTCCTTTCTTTTTTAGATATAGTTCAAGAACTATATAAAACAAACATATTTAGAAAGAAAATTACTTCAAAAATTAATTTTTTAAGTAATTAATTCCTGTCAGTGTAATGAAATTGGTGGAGCTGAAGAAATCTGCTGCTATCCTGTGTTCATCCTTGGCCACGCCCCCTTCCTTGGTCAATTCTGATTGCTTTTTAAACACAAACTTGTCTTTGGTTTGGCTCATTAGCAGCAGTACAAAAGAACTGCCTGCTTACACCCTTGTTCTCCTCCTCCCCCTTCCCTGTTTATAACCTTAAGCCAATCCCAAAGTTAATAAACATTACCTGTGCCAGGCACCATTTTTAAAACTACAACCACTCTTTGTCACTATTATATGTTCATTTATCAGTTTACTCTGTTATCTGATTGTTTCCAGCCTCCTCATAAGAGCTACAAACATGGTCTCTAGCCACTTCACTCCCCACCCTGCCCCCTATTTCCTCCCACCCCCAGTGGTCCTACCTTTATTACACTCACAAACCCCTCCCATCTTTCCAATAGCCAACCGCAGCACTAACCCATCACTACCTCCTCCATCTTCCCACTACTATCACACCTCCTCAACTAACATGTACAAGCATACCTGACCTATGCTCGCTGCATGTACTCTCCTTGCATATCTTACATCCTACCAAAGCTCCATCATTCCCCCACTCAACCACTACCACTGTACTACTACTCACACCACCACTCATGCCTCACCCTCACTCAGCTCCCCTCCCACCAACTCAGGAACCATCCCTAGGCACCCCCCACATATTCTACTAACTATATTACTCAAATATAAAGCATCCCTACAACTTAACATAGTAACCTTCCCACCATACCTATTACCCATAGAGCACAATCATAAAGTTTCCCCTAATAAACAAACACATTCAAAAACTGAGAAAACTAATAACCTCCTGCATATCAAAACTAGCCCTAAGTGGAGACATCCACCCCAACCCTGGTCCTACCATCTCCAACCCCAATCCTCATAATCAGACTAGAAACCACAACTTCTCCCATATCACAGCCAACAGAAAGCCAAGTGACTTCCTTCTACTAAGCCTAAATATTAGAAGTATATCCAACAAAGTCCATGAACTCCATGCCACCATAGACTTGTACTCCCCAGATATAGTCATCCTGACAGAAACGTGGCTAAAAACTCATATTACCAGTGAGCAAATACTCCCTACCGGTTATGGCATACTAAGAGTAGACCGACTAAACAAGAAAGGAGGAGGTGTAGCTATAATATTTAAACAGCATCTAAACATCCAGATCTTAAAATCATCAGATCCACAAATAGGCAATGAAGAAATAATATATACCAACCTTAAAATAAACCAAAACTAAAACATCAACATAATTGGATGCTACTTCCCACCTGGCCAAAACATCCCTCCACTAGAAAACCTCCTCAGCTGGTCTACCCACCATTTCCCCCAAGAAACTATAATTTTAGGTGATTTCAATATTGACTGGCAATCCTGTTCTGGCAACCATCCAATGTAAACCTTCATGGCGTCACCCAACTAGTCCAATCGCCAACCAGGATAAATAAAAACTCCAGCAAACACACTACCCTGGATTGGATACTAGTCAGTAAGAGCCCCCAGTCATATATAACAGGCTGCTTATCAGATAGCCTCAGTGATCACTCCTCAACATTCCTACTCAAAAAATACCTATACCAAGCTAAACCTGTCATCTACCGTCAAATACGTAAAAAACTAAACTTTAACCCACTCACATTCATCTCATCCCTCAAAGAATGTAACTGACATCCTCTAAAGTACCTAAGTCTTGATGATGCAGTTGAATTTTTAATACTACCTTCCTGAGCATCCTTAATTACCATGCCCCCATAAGACTTTCCAGAACCAAAGCACAACCCTCCCCATGGCTACAGAAAGCCACTAAGTCAGAAATGAAAAACAGGGATAAAGCCTGGGAGCATTGGTGCAAAATCAAAACCCCCTCAACTAGACAGAAATTCTTAGAACTACGCAATAGAGTCAAAAAGCTAATAAAACAGGGCAAATTCCAATACTACCAATCTGCCCTAGACTCCTCACAACACAGCCCCAAACAATTCTGGTCCTCCATAAACTCCATCCTACACCCAGGTAAAGTCAGTACCCCTCCTCCTAACATCCCTCACTCCTCCAAAAATATTGCTACCTCATTCAACACACACTTCATACAAACCATACCATCACTAGCTAAACAACACAGCCCCCCTCCCTTCCAACTCACACCTTCAACTAGTAATCTCTCCACTGCCTTCTCTTTTTCTCCTGTACCTACCTCCAACATAAAAAAACTCTTAACTAAACTTAAGCCCACCAAATTAGCAGCAGACAACCTCCCAAGTGAATACCTACAAATTGCAGCTGATGATCTGGTCTACCCAGTATCCGTCTTGATTAACCGATCTCTGTCAGAAAGTTACATTCCCACACTGTGGAAAGTATTGCATATAATTCCCCCTCCACAAAGGCGGCCCCTCCAGAGAACTAACCAATTACCGCTCCATAGCTATTCTCTCTCGACTCTCCAAAATACTAGAGAGATGCATACACTCTCAGGTCTCAGACTACCTCCTTACTAACCATCTCCTTTCCAATACTCAGCATGGTTTCCGACCAAACCATAGCACCACCACTGCCTTACTCTCCTTTACTAACACTATCCTTCAGCATAAAAACAATGGCTATCTCTCCTCTGCTACTTTCCTAGACCTATCTAAAGCATTTGACATGGTCCCACACAAACAACTCATCTCTGTCCTTAATAACCTATCCTTCCCTCAATCAGTCACCAACTGGTTTCAAAGTTACGTGCCTGACTGCCAACAATCCGTTGTATGGCAGAATGACATACCTCCCCAACTACCTGTCTCCATAGGGGTTCCCCAAGGATCCATCCTTGGACCCATACTCTTCTCTGTCTTCACCAATAATCTAGCCTCTGCCACCAAACATGGCACACTCATACAATACGCAGATGACTCAACCATCATCTGCACAGGCCAGTCCCTACCCAAACTGAAAAAAGTCATACAGGAAGCCTTTTCCTCTGTTGAAACTTGATTATCCAATGCCCAATTAATACTCAACCCAAACAAAACTAAACTACTCATCTTCCAACCCACCAAACATACTCAAAACAACTCTCACTTTAACATCACAGCAAAAGACAACACCACTATATACCCAACTGAACACACCAAATTGCTACCTAAATTTTGACATTCACATATCCATGACCATAAAAAAGTCCACAAAAAACTAGGAGCATTATACAGAATAAGCAACTTTTCACTAAAACAGCAAAGATTTCAATAGCAAATTCCCACCTTATCTCCACCCTACTTTATGCCTCTCCAATGTATACTAACCTAAGGCAATGCGATCTAAACAAGCTAGAGACCTGCTACAACAAAATTGCCAAATTCGCCACAAGGGCATCCTACCGTAGTCATCACTGTCTCTCACTTGCTGAACTGGGCTGGCTTCAACTCCCTCACTCCCTTCAATGGTATCAACTCTCACTCGCCCACAAGCTAGTAAACCATCCACTAAATGTCCCATCCCTCCCGAATCTACTCCAAACCTTTTGCACCACCAGACCACTAAGATCCAGCTACAAAAATCACTTGCAGATCACTAAAGCCAATAACTCTGCTGGTGAAGCACTATTCTCTTGCACTATAGCCAAATTATGGAACCCCCTCCCACCCACAATTACCTCCATACCATTGTGCACCCACTTCAAAACTTTTCTAAAAGCACACCTAAAAACATGCTGGCTATGCTCTTGCAACTCCCACTCTAATATCACCCACCCCATTCAACCACTGCCTTTCTTTCTACCCCACTAACCACCTTGATTATAGCAAGCTCAGACGCTCATAAGCCTAGTACTTATTATACAGCAGGAACTTCTTATTGTAACATTTGTTAATGTCTGTTATGTACTTCACAGATAAAGATTCTAGTTGTCTACTGATGTACTATGTTCTTCATATGTAAATATGTTTGTAATTAATTGCTATTCTAATCAAATTGTTAATCGCTATGTAATCCAATGTAACTACTGTCTGTTTATTTTAACTGTGGAGCTTTTCTCGCCAGGCCACTGCTGAAAATGGACCTACGTCCAGTCAGACACTCCCGGTCAACAAATGTAAATAAATAAATAAATTCCTCACTCGGGAATTATTGATAAACTCACCAATCTATGCATCAACCCATATGTCACTAGGTGGGTTGCAAACTGGTTCACAGACAGAACATACAGTGTGAAAGTAGCAGACTCCAAGTCAGACTGCCAAACAGTTACGAGTGGAGTCCCACAGGGATTGGTCCTGGGTCCTCTCCTGTTTGGCATCTACTTCTCAGAAGTCCAGGAGAACACAAAGGGACTCTGGCTGACTAAGTCTGAAGACGACTGCAAGCTGGGAGCCATTATTAACTCCCCAAGTGATGCAGACATCCTACAGAAAGGCCTCACTGAGATCAAAGACTTGTGTCAAAACCATGGCCTTAAGCTTAATGCCAAAAAATGCGTCATCATCCCCTTTGGTAAAATCTCAGTTCCCACTAATTACCACATCAATGGGAGCCCACTGAACACTGAAGGTGTTATAAGAGATCTGGGGACGCAAGTTGACAGCAACCTCTCCATCGACCACCACATTGCTACTGTGGTCAGAAAGTCCTTCTATGTGGCACATCTCATTACCAGGAGTTTTCCATCCAGGAAGAAGGAGGTCATCATCTCTCTCTACTCTTCCCTCATTAGACCAATCATCGAGTATAATGTCCCATTTGGCATGTACCTCACTAGACACCTGCAACAGCTGGAGAGGCCACAGCAGTACCTCATAAAGAGGATCCTAGGCATTAAACACATGTCCTACATGGACAGACTCAAAAGACTTCAGCTATTCTCTGCCTCATATTGTCTACTTAGCTTGATTTACAAAGCCATGTCTAACCCAGCTCTGTTAGAAGTGCTACATCTAAAGAAATCCCAATCCCTCCACACCGCATGCTCCAGAGACCTCAACCTAATTACCACAATCAACAGAACATGTTGGAGGGGAGGGTTTCTCACCCAGAGACTGTCCATGCTCTGGAATAGACTTCCCATACTTGTCAAGCAGAACACCTTGCTGTCCCTCTTCAAGAGAAATCTTGATGAGTGGATGGGTAATAAAATGTTCATCCCGGGGATCACTCCAGTGGCTCTACTTGATAGAGGCACCGGGAACTAATGTTGGGCGGCACAATGCCAGGGCACTTCTATGGGCTAGGTCTGTAAAGGCTCCAGAACCATTAGCCTAGTACACATCTATGAACCCATAAACCTATGAACATATTCATGTTAATTTAAATCACATTTTGATATATTAAAAACTATACCGGTAATGTATATCTTCTGTCTATTAGAAAGGTGGCAAAGGATAGTTTTACTTAACATTTAATTTGACTTCTCATTATCAGTCTGCCCATTTTGAAGTCCTTTCCCCCGTTAACTGTTTATTTGTTGGCGTATTGGTGGAGGTAAAGGGAGCGGTTCCTGCTGAAAAATGGGAAAATCCACCTGATTGAGAGCAGTGATTAACTCAGTATCAATAACTGTTTCCTCATTCTGTCTCATAGTTTCAACCATTGGTTGATGCTGTTCTATTGTAATCCATTTTTGAGGCAGAGATGTGTCCACTCCACAGACCCTGTGTACACCGCTGGATTAGAGCTTGTTTGTCCTCTGGTTTAGAATGCCTTGTTCCTCCACGACTTGGATTGGACTATGTAAACACATGACCTCTTCTAAAGTCATTCAGATCTCTTTTTAATTGATGTTTCTTGGTTTCAATAAGTTTTAACTGAAAAGCTATGATTTTGTCAAGCCTCTCAGCAGGGATGCATACATATTTGACGTGACTTTAGAAATCAGGTCTTTATACAACAATTCAGTAACTTCGGTTTTCAGACTGATTTCCATAGGTTCAAAGAAAGAATTAATAGCTTTCATATACTGCATAGAGCAGTTTAGATTAATAGACTGCCACTGTTTCAACAGTTCAGGGTACTTGTCTCTTTATGTGGGCATTTTAATAATATATAACCTACATGGAACTGTTTTTGCCTGCAAGTCTGCATTAAAGCTATTTTTATACTCTCTCAGTGACACGTTATACAAAACAGAACCATGAATATGTTCATCAGTTAGTACGTTATCAACTCCTTGTATTAAAGTGTTTTAAAGTCTTGAATGTGTCTTACCGACCTTTGTTGAATGTTACTGGAAGATGATACAAAATGCTCATGTTGCACAGTCTATTCCAACAGTCAGAACAAAGTGAAAAAACAAAGATACACTGTATGTCAAATTTGGATACACCAGCAGTAGACCAAACATATGAAAAAAGATGTCCCGAAACCACAAGATGAATGATGCAGAAAAAAAGTGAGTCTTTCTGCATCATTCAGTACATGGTTTTGGGACATCTTTTTTCTTATGTTTGTCTACTACTGGTGTATCCGAATTTGACATACAGTTTAGCTTTGTTTTTTCACTTTGATCTGCCAAGATAAAACAATGGGGAGAGATGATCAGACATGCACAACTCTGCCAAAGTTGTTCACAGAATGATCCCCAAAGCTGAGCAACAAAAAACGAAATGTTAGTTGACCTACAGAGGAGTCCAGTTGTCAAGACATGCCAGAGACCTATAAGATTATTTCCCAACAAGAAAAAAAAATACATAAAAGGCAGTTTTTCATCTTTTTACATGGAATAATAGGCTGACACCCCAAATGTCAAATATCATTTTGTAGCCTTTCCATAGAAATTTCTTTTTGGCTTTTGCAGCCTTGGTGACATGCTGATAATTTGAGTTTAATTTTGAATCAATTTTTATTTATTTGCTGTGATTTTAATGCAGGTTCTTTCAACATTTGCTCTCTTTGCCTGTTTGTGATTATCTAGCAGTCTTGTTCTTTATTAGATCCACTTGCACAAACTTCCTGATAAACTCCTTATGAATAGTGTTTCTTCTGCTTCAAATTGCCTGATCTAAGAGCTTTTGATTTAAAACTGCAATATCTTTTGAATGATTTTGTGCTATATTTTCTGGTTTTGGTTAATTTATCTTTACAAATAAAATAAAGACAGTGGCTTTAATTCTTGCTTTACAAACTTTGTTCCAACTTTGATTTGACTGGGTGATTGTTCTTTGTTCTTCTTTATTGGAAGGTTTATATAATTTCCTCTTCATATTCTTTTTGGGAGTGACTATTGTTGAGAGCTTAGGTTTTGAAGCTTCTCCTTCGCTCATATCCAAATCTTGAGACATATTTGTATAGTAGCTTGAAAAAGGTTTAATTGTTTGGTTCCTAAGAGAGAGCTGCACTGCAGCTGTCAAGTTATTTGGAAGTCATTTCCAGCTATGCAGTTCAGACAATATTTGCATGATGATGGTTGTCAAAGAGAACAGATGAAATATTTTGGATGCAGTGTAAAGCTGTTTTATAGATGGCAGTTACTCCTCAGCAAATATCTTGCTTCCAAATATTTTTTTTTTATTTTACTTTTCTTGTTGTGACTTTCGGCTTTTCCCGGTTAGGGGGTCGCCACAGCGGAACTCGGGTCCGCTAATGATTGGCAGTTGATTTTTACATATTGATTTTGCCAGCCCTGATGCTCAACCTTCAACGAAGGTACACCCATTCACGCATGTCTCCATGCAGAACACGCTCTAACTGAGAGTCGAACCGGACAGCGTCTTACTGTGAGGCGACAACGCTACTGCAGCACCACCACCGCGGATTTTATTTTACTTTTCTAAAATACTCAAATATTTGTTAATAAGCAATGTGCAACTAAAACCTGATATAACAAATTTGTTGAATCATAAAAATATATAAATGCACTTAAAAAGCATAGTATATAACAATTTAATTTATCAAATGTGAAAACTGACACTGATCTCCTAAGGTGAAATAAACATATCATCCCAAAAATCTGGAATTCTAGAGATCTCCTGAATAACCCCTTCAGTTCACACTTGCAAATCATATAAGATAATGATTCCAGGGAATGTGTCAAGATATACAATTGGAAAATTGATGGAAGCTGCAAACCTATATACTACAAAGAGAAAAAAGAAAGAAAGAACAGCAGCTTCTGGTCATGAGCTGACAGATCGATCTGGGGAGTAAGCAAGGCTTAGATCATACTGGGCCTGAATTGTATCTACACATCTTTAAAACAGATCCCACCAGAAAAGTATAGCTCAGCCTACCAACTACTACAACAAGGAAGTAATACAACCATATAAGGATACCTCAGCCAATAGCCTTACTTCTGAGTTCTCTCTCCACTGCATTTGTACCAGGTCAACATCCAAGAGCTCATGTTAAGAGGTATTACAGCAGATGAGGGCAGAATGCCAGTGCAGAAATCACGAACATAAGTTTATGCATGAAATAAGGTTCCAAATGTAGGCAGTATTTCTTGGCAGTATTTCCTAGATGAAAGTATGATGCTTTGAGGACAACTGACATATGTACATTCAGGAAACGCGCCTATATCTCACAAGTGAGATGGTTCCGGTCTATGCGCTCTATATAACAGTAGAAAGGAGATCATGATTATTTAATTTATTTATTGGTTGGTGTTTTTTACTTGGAAAGTCTGACTGGGCCTAAAAAAATTTTCACTGGAGGCCCGGGGGAGAAAAGCTGAACATGTGTGTACATAAAATGTATATCTCCATTACATATCAATATACAAATAGTTTTAGATAGTAGAAAGACTTATAGCTCCCAAACAGTAGTGCAAAATGATAAAATGCATTCCATTTAAGAAAACAGAAGCACTTAAAGTTCAGAATTTCAGAATGATAAAATACATTCCATAAACAGACCATTAGGCATTAGTGGCAATGTTTAAAGAAGAGGAAGCACATAAGGGATAGTGCACAGGCAACAGTACATAGGCACATATTATAATGAATAGGACAGGAAATGCAGTAACTAGCAGAGGTGAAAGGACACAGGAAAGCAAGATATTAGCCAGGAGTAAAATAAGAGCACAGTCAAGTTTTTGATAGGAATTCTTTCAGAATGGCTAACAGATTAGGGTTAGATCTGATGAGTAATGGGATGGGCCTCCAGTTTTTTTGTAAAAGTGTGGAAGTAGAAGCTGAAACCAGGAAATGTAGTGGTTTTGCAGTCTGAGATGAGATCTTTGTTGTCAGAGTGAAGAGGTGTCTTGGAATGGTAGCAAAGGAGGAAGTTGTTGATGGCAGGATGGGCAGAGGGTTTATAAATTGTGATGTAATTATCTGTATGTAACTAAAGTGATGGGGAACTTCAAGCTAGTTTAAAGACTGGAGGGCAGTGCAGGAGCGAGTGAAGTGTGAAGAGGTACTGGTGACGTTCGCTATCTTATTTATAGCATATTTAGAGGTTACATGTTGGTGTGGTTTGGAAGTTTGCAAGGATTAGAGCTCCACACAATAGTGAGGTTAGGAGGTGTGTAGTACTGAGGGTGACTGCTTTGGTTAAATTTAAGATGTGTTTGTGTCACGAGAGCATACTGATTTTTGGTGAATTTGTTTTTCTTTATATTGTTTGGATACAAAGACTGCATATGAGACATCGTCATCCCTAGCAATTTTGTATTCCTATATTATTTAGTGAGTAGATTTTGAAGTTCTATTTAATATGGCAGTACGTTTTTGGGGAGAAGAGACGAGTATTTTTTTTTTTTTTTGGCATTACGAAGAAGTTGGGCATGGGAAAGCAATGCTTAAAATGAGGTGAAGGATTCTTGAGTTATTTACTGGATATGTGTGCCAGATTATTACAGTAGCATGAAAGTGTACCTTCATCCACATATTGGATGAGGGAGGCTTGGCAGGAGGATATAAGGATGTTATGGGAATCTGTACCCAAAACAGGTGCTCCAATACAGAGTCAGAAAGAATGCAGTGTAGTCTGGTCGGTAAAGTCAAAAGCTCCTGACAGAGCAAGAAGGACAAAAATAACATCAACTTTGAACTTGGGCCATCGGGAAATCACTGTCTGCATGGATATGTGTTGAATCAGTGCAGTGCTGTATTTAAAACCAGACAAAAAGAGCTAATAAGAGGTCAAACATGGATAAGTTTGTGCATAAACTATCTTCTCTGTAACCATATCTAGTACATTAAGGTTAGAGACAGGGTAACAATTTTCTATTAAGACACAATCAAGAGATGTTGTCTTGAGAATCTGGGTTATCAAGGTTCTTATTTAATAACTACGGAAAAAATCTTCAAAAGGAGCAGACAATCTAAAAAAAATATCTGTTCATATTAAAAAAAATAAGATTCTACTTGTTTCATTGTCCTGGGATCTTGCCTATAGTGTCTTGGGTTAAAGGAAGATATAATATTCATGACTTTGTCATAGATGGTATGTCAAAATTCATTGCAGCAAAAGACAAATGCATTGACAAAGTACACACTGCGATGCATTGTGAAATCATGATGCTTGGAAGGATCGTGTGATACTGGCAACTTTATCTAAAGAAAAGAAAAAAGCATGTCGCTTTCTCAGTGCCAGAATACGAAATGACTGTTATGCTTAGTCAATCAGGCTGCACTTCACAGACTGCATCACGAGCATAGCCAGACAATGTGATGCATCAGAAATCTCACTGGACAAATACTTTTATTCTTACCTGAGATTTCCATGAGGTGTACTATGTAATGAGAATCCAAACTAAGCTTGTCTGTAAGTAAACATCTCTTCCTCCACCTGTACTATAACTGTTATCCCACAGAGCACAGAATCAAACCACGATCCACAGAGGAGAGTGGACAAAGAACACAGTCAGTCTGGGGTAACAGTTTCTAAAATAAGCCATTACAATTATCAGCACTATTAGTGCCTGTAAACTTGTTTAAAATACAACTGATTTTTCCAGTGGGACTCCACAAGAAGTCTTCAGTAACCTGATGAAGTGAAGGTCAGCACTTCAGCCCACCCATGTTATTCACCCTGTTTGGTACTATCCTCTGATAGCAGTGTTATGTTGGTTGTTGTCAGTCTTTTAGTTTCCTCTTTGTCTTCCTACACGTACCTGGCCACTCTGGTAATCTGCTCCACCCCCCCAACCGAATGACGTGGTTTTAGTCCTCTCTCTCTCTCTCTCTCTCTCTCTCTCTCTCTCTCTCTCTCTCTCTCTCTCTCTCTCTCTCTCTCACTCTCTCTCTCTCTCTCTCTCTCTCTCTCTCTCACTCTCTCACTCTCTGTCTCTCTCTCTCTCTCTCTCTCTCTCTCTCTCTCTCTCTCTCTCTCTCTCAATTTTAACTGCTAGTACTCAGGAAGAGCACTGAGAATGTAGAGAGGCCATTTTCCTGCCAAGGGGAAACTTTTACCATGTTTTTCAGAAGAACCGTGATAGCTCAGCTGTTGTCCACTCTGCTACTCTCCGGTCCATATTCTGTAGGTGCCACCATGTGTGCTTTCCTTTATGACTCTGACAAATGTTTGCTCTCAACAATCAGCCTAATAAAAGTCCAAAATAAATAAAATGTAACATTCATATTATTTCCATAATTTTATATACACTTTACTACAACTGTTCTGCTTTAAACATTTCCTCAAATCTAAACCTAACTGCTTTTATAAACACTTGTATCATTGTCTTATTCTGTTATACCCAAGCCAGATAAATTATAACCAGATAAACATTTTTCCTATATGTCACTGTGTAACCAATACAACCCACTGCTCTTAACTATAATTTTTGGTAACCACACATCTCACCTAAAAATAAATTTACCACTTTCCTATTAAAAAATACTATGTTATATTCCTGCAATATTCACACATTAGCAAAGGTCTTCGCAACTATTACCCTCTTTACAACAGCTTGTATTTCAGACAATCAACAACCCATAATTCTCCATTTTCAGCAAAACATCCCATTTTCATAAACTCTTACCAGGCTAACAACCCAGGGGGCCTTTCTAAGCCTAGCCAGGTTTTCCCAAAAGAATAATGATGTCCTGCATCCAAATAGGACACTGAGGGACAGGTATTTATAAGCTACCTCTGTCCATAAGGGAATGGGTGCCAGATCTCATGTAAATCTCCTATTCCACATCCACTGATCTAGGTTGTGTTTAAACTGGGCAATAAATGAACTCAGCTTCACATGGATAAGAAGCTTGTTCCATAGAAGGGGCAGTCTCTGAGACACATATATGTCTCTCCAGCATGTTCTGTTTAAGTTGCAGACAAAATTCTGATCCCCAGTCCTTGTATTTCTGATACTCTTTGACTTATGAATATGTAGGAGATTCATAAGTGTGGGGTTTGTAAACCAGACTTAGATCACCCCAAAGCAATCTACAGGAGACTGAGTAGAGGGAAAGAGATACAAGGCACTTTGCTTAAAGCAGGCTTGTTAGGTCCTGCATTCTTTTTGTAAGGAACTTCTGAGGTCACTCTAGTTGCTGCATATGCCTGGTCAGGTACATAGCAAAGAGAGCAGTGTACTCTATGATTGGTCTGACAAGGACGGAGTACAGTGGGATAATAACCTCTTTGGAACTAGATGCCATGTCCTCACTTAAAAGTTACATACCATACAAGGATTCCCTCATCACTGTGGCCCATGTGGTGGTCAAAGGTAAGGCTACTGTCTTTTCATATCAAAACCGCAAAACTACCATTATATAATGTCCTAATGCAATTCTTATATCTAACTCCAGACATTGCCACCTATCTTCCAATAAATATATGAACCTCACAAAAAGTCTCTGTTAATTTATAAAGTACAACTTCAGCATAAGTATGTTCCAGCTGTTGTTTATTTATTAGATGCTGATATTGAACCCAATCCTTGACCCACTACCAACACATTCCAGAATAAAACACATCACACAGCTGTCATATTACTGTCTAAATAGTCTTTAAATTATCATCAGAAGCATTTGTAACAAAACTACTTAGTTGCACAGCTGGATTCAGTACTAGAAGCCAGAAACATGATTACAGCCTACTGTTACCAATGAGGAAAAATCTTCCACCAAGATACAACATCCTCTGAGCAGACAGGTAAACTGAAAAATGGTCGCGGGATTTGTATTACCTGTTCCAATGAACACACCCTTCCACATTGTCTAGTCTCCACTCCAACTACTGACTCCTTGAAATCATATTGAGACACTTAATACACACACATCCACATCAACATGGGTACTATCTACATTCTATCCAAACCAGCCAACAATAAAATTAAACTTTAGGGGTCCAATCTCAGACATAATAATAGCAAGTGACCCAAACACAGACTGGCCTCATCATAATAAATCTTCCGCCAATACAACAACTAACTTTCACTGTTTTACACAGTAATATATGAACTACAGCAATACACAAAAAATTCTGGCCACCAAAGCATTTTGAATGGACAGTAAATACCACAAAAATTTATTTTCCAGTGTATAACCCAATACTTCAAGTGACCATCACCCTACCTTTTTATTTTGGTGACACCAGAAAATTACTAGAAAAATTCTGAAAGTAATTTCAGCATATACACCATTAATAATATATTATAATATAATGTAATATACTATAATATAATTCAACAATGCAGTTGGAATCCCCCTTAATTCCTTCTTCTAGATGAAGCAGTAGACTACTTTAACAAAGCTTTGCTGTCTGTTTTAAACTCGCTAGCCCCAATCTGGCATAAAGAAATAGACACTCAGTACTTTGGTGTCTTCTGCCATTAACATGCTAATGCTGCACAGAGGCAAGGCTTGAAAATAATAACAGATATCACTAACACCACCATCCAGAGAAACATATATTACTTATAACCACAGAAGAAGGCAGGTGCCCCAACGTTCACTAGTAATCACAAAAAAAGCACCAGAATCCAGGAAAAGTGACACGAACAGTTTAATTCACTAACACTGAAATTTCACAACACGTTTTCGTCCTTGACTTCATCAGATACCAACACTCTTAACTCTTGGTGCACTCATCTTAAATACATTAACTAATTAATGGTAGCCAATGACAAACAAATTGATTAATTAGAGTTAGTTAAAAGCACATACATATATATATATATATATATATATATATATATATATACACACACACACAGATTATACTTCCTAAAACCACCATAAAATTCATACCCTATAATAAACCACATATACAAAACTTGAATGCTTGTGAATATAAATTTAAATATATAAAAATGAACCTTAAATAAAACTATGACATTATGTTCTAAAAAATTTTTTTGTAATGACAATATTTGTTAAAATAATATAAAAATCCTATAATTTAGCAGATCTCAATTTTAAAACTGGCTTGAGTGAAATCATGTCATTGAGACCTGGTTTTCTATTTGCTTCTAAAACAATTTGCCAAAATAGTTCTCTGTATTCCACCAGTGTTTCCCAATTCCCCCCCTCTAGGGTCAACCGGCACACATTCTAACACAAAAAATCTAAATGTAGCTAGTTTACATGTAATGGTATGCTTGTATAATGCATTGTTTTCTTTTTTGGTCCTGATGTCATATAAATGTTCATAGATTCTTTGCTTTAACATTCTCTCACTCTTCCCTATGTAAAATGAATCACACTTTGTACAGGTAGCTAAATATATTATACCCTTGGTGTTACAGTTAACATATGTTCCTAGAGTTAATGTCCTTTGTCTAATAGGTAAGTCTAATGTTTGTCCAACATTAAGATGTTTACAATAACTGCAACTTCCACATTTAAATAAACCTACTTTTTTCCTAGTAGCTTTCCCAAACAATTTTTCAGTTGTACCTCTCTCCAAAATATTCTTAATGTTAGTACCCCTCCTATAGGTGAATTTCAGTTCCTTATCAAAAATACAGTGCAAGTCAGATAGTCTAGCAAAGTTGTTCCATTCCCTATTAACAATTCTTTTTACCAGCCCTGACTTTCCATCATAGGTTGTTGTGATACCAGATTCAAAATCCACGCCATTAACATATATTACTTCAAGGAAACAGTTCAAGAAAATCATAACAAAAGCTAAACAATAATGCTTCCACAATTTACAAAATAATTACAAAAGCAATATAAATCAGTATAGGGCAAGTAGCAATAAACACCATTACACATCTACAAGCTTTAAGCCCACAAATTAAAACACAGGCACTTTTAGCTTTTAACCTATAAATATAACATTAGAAAGACTACTACAAATGTTAAAACCTACTCTGCTTGCACCAAGGCAATTAACATTTTAATATCTGCAACTCATCTCTGATTCTTAGTCTACTCTGTTGAGATACTTTTTTAATAAATCTATATCTGAACAATATGTCCCGGTGTTATAGAAATAAAATAGAAAAAAATCATACATAAAGCCTCTACGTAAAGGTGGATCACAAAGAAACCTCTCTAATTTCAGACTCAGTGCCATGCTATTTTATCCCATCCTACCCTACCATATTCTATCCTGTCCTATCCTACCCTACTCTGTCCTATCCTACCATACCCTATCTTATCCTAGCCTATCTTACCCTGCCCCGGTATATCCTATCCTACCTTATCTTTCTAAAACAATGGAAAATGTGTACAGAAACAGCTCTTGTACTACCTTACCTCACATAACCTGCCGTCCCCACACAACATGATTTTCACCTAGCACAGAAACTGCCCTTTTATCATTACCTGACATTATCAATGAAAGCAAAATTAGGGGCCTCTTTAATGACTCCAGTGTTCTTGAGCTCTTTAAAGGTTTTAGTACTGCACCCCGTATTCTTCTAGCCACAATTGACATGCGTTCCACTTCTCTAAAATAGTTCCAAAACATTTTTCTCTCAAACCATGGTCTCCAGTGATACTCTAATTTTGAACCCTCAAATATAGGTTCTCCTCAAAGGTCTATACTATGCTGTTTAACATAATTTTTGATGTTAGGTAAGGCATTCCACACCAAGTCTAGTAAATATACTCTACATTCATCTGCTCCTCCACTTCAATTTACCAAATTCAGTTCTGCCTTCACATACATGTTAATCACTTAGAACTTTGGGTAATTGATTCACAGTTTCATCTAAATGCCAACAAATCTAAACAAATTCAAACCATCCCACCAAATCCATAACTAATACAGAAACAGGGCAAGTTACAGCAGCTAAACTACTTGATGTCATTATCAACCACAAACTCCACTTTGATAAAAATATTGACTTTGTCACCTCTAAAAACAACAACAAAATACATTTACACTTAGTGAATCTTGGCATTACCTTACAGATGTTGACAGGCACAATACAGCCAAAATATTACTTCTCCCAACTTTTATTTTACTGAACAGTTCTAGTCAACATTAACAAATGTTACCAACACAACCTTGAGCAGTCCTATAATAAAATGTCTAAGTCTGCAGAAAATCTACCTACCAGATCTCACCACTGTATAGTCTTGCAAAAATAAAATGGTTAGAATTACATGACTTTCTTGATTTTATATTTAACATATACGTTTAGAAAACTAAACTTCAAATGATATCAATCATCATCCAGAAATATGCATCAGACAGAAACCTAAGATCACAAGTGTACAATATCTTACTGACATCAAAATCTTACAGCCATTATGAAGAGTCACTACACTCTATCAGTGTATCTAACATTTCAAATTCTATACCACCAAACCTTAGAAACAAATCTAACTATTCATAGTTCCATAACAATTTAAAAAGCTTACTTCATGAAATAGATGCTGTTTCCTGTACTAAAAACATCCCTTTTCATCATGCACCCTGAACCCAGTCTCATATCTTTCTACAGATATATGTAGCACCCTTAATTAATATACCCTCCTTCCTCTTCTGTCCCTCACTACCATGCAGAGCTCACATGCATTCTTCTTCCACATTTCTGTTCATCATGTAACAGTTTTATCATCTCTCTTTTCTTCCCACCTTATACAACTTTTATAGTTTTCATAACAAGACACCCTCTATTCTCCCATACTTTTTCTTACTATACAGCCTCCCCTCAACTGCTATATTTTATCAGCTATTTAGAAGCATATATTTCCTCTGTAATTTATATCTAATATTTTTTCAACAGGGATTTCTTGTTACTTTATATATTTTGAGTTACTGTTGTATATTGAATACAGTATAGGTTCAAGGTAGGTCTTAGGCTTGCTGTCCTTGCAGCCATTTTAAGCCTATCCAATTTTCCTTTTGGTGTTTGAATTAATCTATCCTATTTGGTGTTAGATTGGCCTTAGCTATCCCATGGTCAGTAATTATATGTTACCCCTAGAAATAATAGCTAGGATCATACTGCAGATAATTTGAGGGGCCAATGCATGAAACATTGTATCCATTAGTAGTACATAGGGCAGATCTGGAGTAAATTTACTGTTTTCCATCCATGGGTCCAAGGTGTGCTTGAATATGGACAGTAATGAGCTTTGTTTTATGTGGATGGTGAGTCTGTTCCACAGCAGCAGTATTCTCTATGAACTAAACTTCTCCCACCAAACCAGTCTTTTGATGCTACAGGAGAGGTTTAGATTCCTGGACTGAGTATTTCTGATGCCATTTGACTTGCTGATGCAGGTCCATCAGTATTGGGTCAGAGGATGCCTTTTATGCCAGACACAGGTTACCACTTAACAGTTTGTAGGATATTCGATATAGTGACACAGCTTTCATTCAGTCCATGCAGGACATATTATTTAGGCCCTTTATCATTTTAGAAAGCTATCTAGCTAGTTCCAATTGTATGTGTCTGGTCACATACATGACAAAGAGGACATTATACTCAATGACTGGCCTAATGAGGCCTAAGTAAAGGGGTTCAATGGCACCCCTGGTTCTAGACACAATCCCTTTGTTTATAAACTGTGCAACATTGCAGTTTGCATAAATGCTCTGTATGTAAAAGTTGCCAATATTCATTATAATATTTGTATTCAGTGAAGTTTATTTTTCCTGAGCCTCTGCTGAAAATAGGCTTTTGGTGTAATTGGATCACCCTGATAAACAAAATGTAATCAATAAATAAGTAAATAAACAAATGGCACTAAAATGGGCTCTGTTTGGCCCAGTGAACCTTCCTGGCTAATAAACTGCAAATGAATGAATGAATGAACTTCCTAGCTTAACTAGTCTTTCTTGGAGTTTTTTTACTGATTTGTCTGTGTAAATTCTTACCCTTTGATTTTGATGTTATTTGGGATATTTTACAGGTATCTTAATGTTTACAGACATCGGGCTTATTTTTAAGCTCTGTGTTTATAAAGTATAGCCAAACAATCCACTTATGCTGTATAGATAAGCTCATAAAAATGGTCATATATTGTAATTCTACAGCTAGATGGTTATGACTTTATTGGCTTAAGTGTGCAAGAGAAGACACAAAATCTGCCAAACATGGATTAAGAACTGTTACACTTAATGTAGGTTCACTGACAGAATAGAGCTGGGAAGTGGATGACTTGATGTTGAGGAGGAGGCTGGATATCCTGTGTATCCAGGAGACAAGATCAAAGGGCAGTGCTACAAACCACTTGACTTGGGATCCAGAGTCTACTACTTCAGAGGAGGACAGGATAGAAATTCTATGGGAATTGTGGTGAGGGACAGGCTTCAGAAGGGAGTGAGGGATATCATCAGAATTAATGACAGACTCAGGGCAATCAGACTCCAGTGTAATGACAGGGGAGTATTCATAATTTCAGTCTATGCCCCACAGCGGGGTTGTGATAGCAAGGACAAAAGTGCATTCCAACAGCAGTTGCAGGAACTGAGGAATAAAGCAGGACAACATGAATATGTGTTGATAATGGGTTACCTGAATCCACATGGGTGGGCAACAGGAAAGAATAAAGAAGGAGAGGCCATTCTAGACTTCTGTCTAGCAAATGGCTTGAGGGTGAGCTACACATGGTTCAGCAAGAGAGAGAGTTAGAAGGTCACACACAAGAGTGGCCAACATGCAACACAGGTACACTTTCTCCTAGTAAGGAAAGGGCAGTGGAGTAGAATCATCAAATGCAAAGTCAAACAGTTGGACCACAGAATAAATCACTGGTTGACACAATTAGCTGAAAACAGTGGTCAGAGAAGGTTCAAAGGTCAACAGAGACTGGCCTGAAGACATGGAAGTTGACTGAAGATAAACACAGGAGTTCAAAGAATTACTCAGGCTTTTCCACCTTAAGAAGAACATGAAGAGAAAGACTGAGTGGAAAGAAGAATGGCAGCACCTCAAAACAAGATGTGTGAGGACTACAGAACTGATATGCAAGCTGAGCCAGGTACGGAAATAAGGTGCATAAGGAAAGCTGGTGGTGGAATGCAGAAGTCCAGGAAGTCATTAATAGAAAAGAGGAGTACAGAAAAAAGTGCTAGATAAGTTAGGAAGTAATACTAGCTGGCTAACAAAGAGACTAACAGAGGAGTTGCAATAGCAAAGAACAAAGCATCCAAGGTACTTTACCACCTTCTGGAAAATGACTCAGTAAGTGGCACAAAGAAACTATGTCAGGTTGCAAGGCAAACACAGAAAGACATAGAAGGTAGTTGGGCACCCTTCATAAGAGATGGCAGCAACAACCTGCACTCCAATCAACAGGACATCAAAAACCAGATAGAAGGACTACTTCCAAAAGCTTTTGAATAAAGAAAACCCCACTGACAATATATTTTTCCCGACACAGCCTACGATGAAAAAAGAGAAGGAGCCCACCCTAAAAGAAGTAAGAACAGCACTAAGGAAAATAAAGTCAGGGAAAGCAGCAGGCTCAGATGAGATCACAGCATATATGATAAAGATGCTTGGTGAGATAGGGGACAAATGTCTCCTGAGGGTACTCATAGCAGTGTGGAAACAAAGACATATTCCAGAGGACTCTCCAGCTGGCACAGTGTGTCAGGAGTAGTTTGTGAGAGAAGTATTCCAAACAAGCTTAAAAGTAAGATGTACAAAATGTGTGTGACCAGTTCTACTGTATGATACAGAAATCTGGGCTGTAAAGGCAGAGCAGTTGAGAAAGCTAGTGAAGATGGAAACAAAGTGCCTGGAAGGGGTTGTATGATGCACACTGTGGGACAGACAAAGAAATGAGGACATAAGAGCAGAAGCCAAAGTAGCTCTAATTGCAGAAAAGGTCAAAGATGACAGATTATGGTACAGAAAAGCAGAAGACAATCTGGCAAAGAAGATTTAAGAAAGACAAAAAGGAGGCAAGAGGAAACTAGGACATCCAGCATAGAGGTGGATGAATTATGTGACAGAAGATCTGTGACAGTGAGGCATGAGTGTTGAAGAAGGTAGGAGAGTGGCTTTGTAGAGAGAGAAATGGCCACAGTTGACACGACACCTGACCCATATATAAAATGGAAAAAGGTTGATGATGATGATTCAAGTGTTTAGGTATTTTCTCATTTTATCTAATCATAAGTGGTCAAAAAAAGCTAATCTAACAATAGTCTCCATTACATTTTGCCAGTTATAATGCTAGTTCTAATTTTATTACAAAGGTGTAAGTAATACTGCAGTATGCTTTATGAATTTGTGGTGCATTATGACTGTTTGGGATGCATATCCAGTGTTTTATTCAGCAGTATGCTGCATTAAAGATTTGCATGGATTGTTGCCTGACTTTAGACATTTAGGCATGACTTTCCAGACCATGAAAGTTATTAAGTACTTAGGATTACACTCACATTAAGTACACAGACTACAAACAATGTGTCTACACTGATGTTTTCATTTGCAGACTTTGCGGGGGGGGGGGGATGTTTACAAGACTGATCTTTACATGCAGAGCTGCTTCATGTTTCAGTCTTCCATGGAAAATAACCTGCATTTGAGTAGTGCTTACACTGCAAGCTTTTCAGTACCTGCAACCTTCTTTCACATGCACGTTTTGAAGAGGCCAGTTGAGGCAAATGTGGTAGATGATGCTGTTTTGCATGAATTGGTGAGCTGGACCTTACATATTTTTTTTCTGCTTTTTTTTTTCTTTTGTTTGTGTACTTCCTGTAGACATTGCTCAATGGCTGCACACCTCAGATGTTGGTGTGAACATTTCAGTCTTAACTTAAGCAACTGATTTTTGTGCTTTACATGGTGTTGCCAGAGATAATACTGAGAACACAGTACTCTCACTTCGCTTACTGTGAAGTAATAATACTGGGATCGCTTCTTATGTGAAGTAGCTGTGCTCCCACTTCGCTTACTGTGAAGTAATAATACTGGGATCGCTTCTTATGTGAAGTAGCTGTGCTCCCACTTCACTTACTGTGAAGTAATAATACTGGGATCGCTTCTTATGTGAAGTAGCTGTGCTCCCACTGTGCTTACAGTGAAGAAATACTACTGGGATCACTTCTAATGTGAAGTAGCTGTGCCCCCACTGCTCTTACTGTGAAGTAATAATACTGGGATCACTTCTAATGTGAAGTAGCTGTGCTCCCACTGCTCTTACCGTGAATTACTAATACTGGGATCACTTCTAATGTGAAGTAGCTGTGCTCCCACTGCTCTTACCATGAATTAATAATACTGGTATTGTTTCTAATGTGAAGTAGGTGTATATAAGTTGTGCATCTACGCTCACACTGACTGTTTTTTTTTTCTTCTTCTACTTCTAATATTTTCTGCATACCATGTTACAATACTGTGAAATGTTTATGATACAGTTAAGGGTTTCTTAATACAGACAGGTTTTAAGAAAGCAAATGGAGTTTGACAGAAAGACAAACATATTTGTTCTCATATGCCTGCCTGGTTTGTGGTTTAGAGAGGTTGATAGACAGGAAATGTTTGGTCTGTGGAAAGAGCAGACTAAGGAAGTAAAGTAGGAAAAAGGGGGGGAGGTGTTTACAGTTATACAGTTATATATATATATATATATATATATATATATATATATATATATATATATATATATATATATATACGCACATACATGTGTGAGTTTAGAACATTATGTCGAACTGGTTTCACATCAACCAGAGAAAAAGCTGGTACAGTAGATCAAAAATCAGCTGATCAAACATTGGCAGATTTTTCACCAAGGAATTGTAGTACAATGGTATTGTGATATATGCCCTTTCCCTATTATAGTGCGATCTTGGACTTGACATATATATAATTAGCAAGGGGTGTGTAGGGCTCAGCTCCCACAAGGTGGAGCAAAAAACGTGTTTTTTTCAGTCCTTTGCAGATCGATGTTTACATTTTTAACTGAAATCACTCAATCATTGTTGGCTTGACTACTTTCCATTTCAACAGAAGGTTAAGCTTCCATATATTTACACACACACACACACACACACACACACACACACACACATATACATACATACAGGGTACAGGGTATGAAACTGGATGAAGTAACAGCCAGAGAGATTGAAACAAAGTTAAGAAAAGCCTCTAAATGAAAAACCCCAGGCCCATATGCAGCACCTAACTTCTGGTTAAAAGTATTAACATTTGTATGAAGATTTAGCCATGAGTAAGAACTATTTAGATGCGCATCCTGAACAGACACCAACCTTGCTAACAACAGGAAAAACAATGCTTCTACTTAAGAGTTAACCTGCAAGCTACCCTAAAAATTAAAGACCAATAACTTGTCTTCCAACGACATATAAACTCTATACTGGAATTAATGCCGACAGAGTTTATAGTAATTTAGAAGAAAACTTACAGTTATGGCAATAGAACAAAAGGGCAATAAAAAAAGTCATATGGAACAAAGGTTGAAGCTATGAACCTAAGGATCATTTGTTTTTAAATAAAATCATAGTGGAGAACTGTAAAAGGGAAGAATCTAAGTATGGCATGGAATGACTACAAAAAAGCATTTGATAGTATCCCACATTCATGGATAAAACAGTGCTTAAAATGTGTAAGATACACCCTACACTGATTGACTACATTACAGTGACCATGAAACAGTGGCAGACCACTTTGCAATTAAGCCATGATAAAGGACAACTTATCATTCCAGGGATAAAAATCCAAAGGGGGATATTCCAGGGTGACTCTCTGTCACCGCTGCTATTCTGCCTTGCACTTATTCCATTAAACTGTTTACTTAACAGCTTAGGTCATGGCTATAATTTGGCTCCTAGAAAACAACAGTGTACAAAGACTACTCTTCTTCTCTTTGTTGACAATTTGAAACTGTATAGCTCATCAGATGAGGAATTGAAAGCACAACTGCAAGCTGTCAAAATTTTTTCAGATGATATGAATGTCATTTGGTCTTGATAAATGTGCAAAAGCAACCTTTAAAGCAGGAAAACTGCAGCACCAAGAAAACATCAGTTTGGGACAAGAATGTGATATAAAAGAACTTGAGCAAGAGGGAGTGTATAAATATTTGGGGAATTGATGAAGGATCAACAATAAAACATGAACAAATGTGAATAAAACTTAGTAAGGAGTACTTCAGAAGACTTTAATCTTGAAAACAGCATTGATATCTAGGAACAAAATCCAAACTATAAACCAATTTGCTCTTCCTATCTTAACTTACAGTTTTGAAGTGATTGACTGGCCCCAAAATGCACTGGATAGATTAGATAGGAAAACAAGAAGGATGCTTTATGCTCACCAAATTATTATATATTCCCCATTCTGAAGGAGGGATGGGCTCCTTGAAATTGGTATAGATCTACAATCATGGGATTCCACACATATCTGCTGAAGAATAAATCTAAGCTGACTTCCCTGCTTAGGCTAGCAAAAGCATATCAGCGTCAAGCAGGAATGGAAATCAAACCAGACGTAGATAAAAATCAGGCAGCAATTGAATGTGCCAAAAACAAAAGAAGGAATATAAGGTGAAGGATCAGATGAGAAGGCAAGAAATGTGGAAAAAGCATAAATATAGTTGAAAGCATAGGAAACTTCTGGAAGAACCTCATGTCGATCAGGAACCAATGCAGGAATGGAAGATAGGTGAATTGAAACCAAGAGATGAAAGGTTAACATTGGTGGTGCAAGATAGTGGGCTATGTACATGTTAGTTTACAAAGTCCATTGAACATGTGGGAGAAACAGACAAATGTAGGTTTTGTAAAACAGAATAGGAAACAGTTGCACACCTTGTTGCTGGTTGTGACATACTAATAGCAGAAGGACTGTATACTGAAAGGCATAATCATGTGGCAAGAATGTTGCACTTGGGATTGTGCAAACATTATGGTACTGAAGTGGTTGAAAAAATACTGGAAATATGAGCCACAAAGCATCATAGAAAATGATGAAGTTGACATCATATGGGGTCATCCATTACCAACAATTCAAAAGATAGATGCTAGAAAACCAGATATTGTGGTCCAGGAAAAAGAAGACAAAAGTAGTATTAATCACTGAAATCACCACACCCAGTGACTACATTGTCCTGTGTACAGAGAGACATAAAGTCATAAAATATCAGGATTTGCAGGCAGAAACAAGAGTAATGTGGAAGAAATATACCCAGATAGTTCCAGTAGTAGTAGGAGCAATGGGTCTAATAAAAAAGAATCTACAATCATATTTAGATATGTTACCAATACATGTAATGCCATACGAATTGTAGAAAGAGTTACTACTGGCCACAGTGCAGGTGCTGCAAAGAGCACTTTTTGCTGACATCAAAGATTGAAACAATACTAACTTCATGAACTTTAATCGTACTTTGACTTAGGAATGGGGTCCATTCCCATCATGGTATTAGAAACCCAAAAGATTTGGAGAAATTAAAAAGATAGAAATATATCTATATATATATATATATATATATATATATATATATATATATATATAGATAGCTATAGATATACATATATATATAGATATAGATATAGAAAATGGTTCTGATTTTGGTGCACATCCACCCTCCCATCCCTTTTTCATTTACAGAATTTTGCAGGCTAGTTATTGTAGAAGTGGGAAGTGCTACAGGGGTCTTCTTTTTCAAATGAGGTCCTTCTTTACTCCGTTCTTTATTCTGGGTCCCATTTGGCTGGTGATCTGTTTTGGGGTGAGTAGTGGGAGAATGCTGCTTTTGGTTTGATTTTGATGAAGGTGTTTGAGTGCTTAGACTAGTATCACTTGTAACCTGTATATGTAATTTATCAGATCTTCAGATGAGCATTCAATAACACTGCTTGACATATTTTCTCCTCTTTATTGTCATAACTTTCTGTTGATATTCTCTGTTTTATTATGTGGTTCGTAACTGAAGTTTTTGTTTAATAAAGTCTGGTTGCACTGTCCTCATTAATGTGGTTATTTCTCTTTCTCATATGGAGGCATGGGTATGTGGATAATATCCATTTAGAAAAATGGGTACTTGCGCATTATCGCAACCGCATTCCAAACCACTCGCTGTTGCTATATTCATATGCCCTTAACACTTTTTCCTGGTTACTTTTGGTACATTGTACAATGTTCTGTTTTCTACTTAGTCATTAGGCAATGTTTTTTCTTCTATAACATTTTTGCAATTCAGTATTATTTTTTGGGGGTGGGGGCATTATAAAGCACACTCCATGATGGCAAGTGTGATTGTGATCATTTCTGCAGTTACGATCCTGCTGTTAAAACATCTCAGCTTAGAAACACATTTGCACATTATAAATTTCAGAATACCTAGACTCATGAATTTCCTTACTAGCATGTTCAAAGGACATATATTTTTATGTATAGATTTTCTCTGCCTTGAGGCAAAGCCTGTTAGAGAGGCTTGTAGTGCTGTAAAAAAAAAAAAATTTGAAAAGAAGACCTCACTGCATGGAACATTAACGGATTGCACGCCTCACTGGAGTCCTACATAAAGTGAGATCAAAATGAAATGCTAATAAACCACATGAAAATAAGCACTTTAATGTCAAGCCCAAACAGCTGATGTTACTGGCAAGCTGCTACTGAATGCCTTAAGCAAATGTTGCATTCAGTTACTTCGGTAAAGGACGCTACCGCAGGGGGAGGAAATGTTGCCATTCTTCCTCTCCCGGTTTCTGAAGCAATGTCTTAAAAGACAGATTTGGAGTTTACACCCCCTTTCCACTGCAGGATAAAGTAGTTTTGAAATAAGATTATGAATCACGGCCATTCCGACATGTGGTTGCGATAATATGTAAGTACCGAAAAATTTTATTGCTGGTATATGTCAAGTATAAAATGAGCTGAAAAATAGATTTGATTTTTTGTCTTTTTTCATATCAGTCTTGTCTGCATTATTACTAGCAACATTCTGCAGCATTTTTTCTAAACATATCACTCAGAATTGTACTGAAAGCCATCATAACTGGATACTAATTAAGACGTACCACAGTCAACATTAAACCTTAATCTGACAGTTGTCCAAAATTTCTTTTTTCCAAGTTAGACTTAAATAGCTTCCATTTTATTTGAAGGGATGAACAAAATGAGCTCTGTTGTGTGGATTGCTGTTTGTTACATGTTCATCTGTTTTGTGGTGATGGTTTTTGATTCTGTGACTCCCAATATTTTCTTCATACCTTCTTTCCATATTGGTAAAAGGTACTGGGAACTGTATATGACTTCACTGCATTCAAAAATGTCTTTGTTCTCACAATTAATTGAAGTGAGTGTTAATTTGAAATGCATGACTCAATTTACTTGGCTGTGGATCTAGACATAATGCATATTGGCAAGAGTGCTTTTACCAGCATGACAAAATTAATAACCTGACACTCAGAAATCTACAGGCATAGCTAAAATTAATGATCTGGAGAAATGCACAATGCATATTTAGCCTCCATTTTGCAATACCACAGAAAAAAATGAGAATTTACTCTGGGATATTTTCAGATCTGAATATTAGCCCATTTTAGGACCACATCGTAGTCAAAATATATGTTTGTCAAAATAAACTTTCAGCAGAATTTAACATGCAATTAGCACAAACCAACTCACTATAAAATGCTTGAATGTCCAGTGAATAAAGATCATTAATTATGTAAAATACCATAATACATGTTCAGTTATTATACATTGCAAAATTAAGTTGAAAATCCTTCTTTTTGTAGACAAATAATGAAAAACAAGCAATGTTACTTTCTCATATTAGGCAGTTAGAAATATTTAAAAGAAAATTTATGTGTAACTGGAAGAAGCTGTTTATGATGTGTGTGTGTGTGTGTGTGTGTGTGTGTGTGTGTGTGTGTGTGTGTGTGTGTGTGTGTGTGTGTATGGTGTGTGTCTAGTAATATTAGTAAAAACAAAACATCAAATAATTAAACACGAGTCTTAAAATGGATCAAAAGTAAATATGAAGAAATAAGAAAAATGTTACTTGTACACTGCACATGGACATAGATATGGTGAAAATTCTCATGTTAAATGAAAATGTACATCAGATGGCGTTGTTAAAATATACAGTACTGGTAAGGCAGTTTGTTGCAGTATGGCTTTTACTATAGCTGCCTAAATTGCATCATTTCCAAATACAGTCTTGCACTTGATAAATACAGTGGAGGTTAACTGTTGATTTAGTTTGAGTATTCATTAAATTCTGAGGTGATTTGCAAGAGCACTACTCTTTCTTGTCTTAATTTGTGGCAACATTCTTGAGAACATTTTCAGGAATATGCATTTCAGCTGTTTTTGCCAAGATCACAAGATAGTGTTGTTTGTTATGCAGACTGATGTGCAGAAAAAAAGGAACCTTCAAAACTTCTCAATGATGAGGATAAAGGAAAGTGGAAAAAACAGAAGTCCATTATGAAACAACTTATATGCGTGTGATTCAAAGAGAATGTTTGTAGCATTTCTCCATACTATAGGCAAAAATATTAATTGAAGCACTGTGAATCATATGTCTAGTGTCCAAATTCTAAGTCTTATTGAGTAATCATCTATAGTCTACCAATTTAAACTTTACTTGTTTCTATTTGCAAGTTTTTTTATTTCAGTCAAGGTGAGAATCAAACCCTGTACTTTTGTCAGGTACAAACCTTAACCATTATGCCATCTCCCAACCTCACAAAGAGAAAAGGGCATTAAGGGGTGGAGCAAATACCAAAGCATACTAGCTGGATGTAAGGAATGAAGTAAAGAGCACAGAAATAACAGACACTGATAAGGCGCACGTTATTAAAGTCATCACAGGAGAAGATAAATTGTAAAAGTATATGGAGAATGCAAGAGGAATAAACTCCTCAAGGAAGAAATCAGGCCACTCAATGGATTGCTGCACACACAGCACATTATAACAAGGAAGATTTGGGTGTGACAGCAAATGTCAAAATTGGCTGCGCTAAATAAGTGGTAGTGTGGGTTGCTGTTGGCCAAGCTACATAGTAAGGGCACAAACAGTAATAGAATAGGAATAAGAAATTTGGAGAATGATGTTGACAGAACTGTAAAAAACTACAATCTCCAAATAACACTTTCTGAGGGCGTTGAAATGGAAAATTTTCAATTCTGACATTACAACAAAAACAGCCACATTTTTACAGGGTATATAATAATATCTCAATGGACATCACCGTAGAAAGATACAGGACAATATTCATAGTTGGCACAAATGCAATAGGGGTAACCCTGATATTTATGAATGAGCAATCCATGTCTGCACAAGCCTTTTACTGACACTAAAATGAAACATTCTCACAAGTGATCCATTCATTAGTTTATCCACGTTTGCACAAGAACTTCACTGAAACCAAAATTAAACATTTCCCCCCATGACCCCTTCAGTAGTTTGTCCATGGTGGCACAAGCATTTCACTGATACCAAAATTAAATATTTCCCCCAATGACCCCTTCAGGAGTTTGTCTGTGTCTGCATAAGCATTTCACTGACACCAAAATTAAACATTTCCCCCAACGACCCCTTCTGTGGTTTGTCTGTGTCTACACAAGTATTTCACTGACACCAAAATGAAACATTTCTCCCCAATGAACCCTTCAGTAATTTATCCATGTATACACAAGCACTGAAACAGAAAAAAAAAATTATTTAAGTAAAGTTAATAACTGCACCTCCTTTTAAAATGTATAGCAATACATATTCCTTTTTTTACTTCCCCTCGCAACTCCATATTCTCATGGTAAACTGCTGCTGACTGGCTTAACTTCAGAGTTATTTAAAGGTTTAGTATGCAAATGATGTTGCTTTAGGTTCATATCTCTAATCCTACTCTACATATTAGATGTCCTCTTATGGCTTATGCCTTCAGCATGTTACGATTTTGCGACAGGGTAGTGCATTTACTAAAATGCCTCTGCATTTTTATAGTCATCCTGCAAGACATCATTTCATAAACACATTGCACTGCTCATTATGGATACTGCTATGAGCATGTTAAGGGCTGGACTACGAATACCAGCCACAATGTCATAACTTAACCATTGAATCAGAAATATCCATATATAGGGAGAAATGGGAAACCTTGTGTGCGATCGCAGTACTGCACAATTTGGAGAATCCTCTCCCCACCGTAGTGCAATCTCACAGTTAGTATATGTAATCAGCAGGGAGTTTGTAAACCTCTTTCAGATTCACCATTTTGAATATTGGTGTCGTCTCCCTCTTCATTCTGAATGCTTCATCGGAGATAAGAATCTGTTTGTATAACAGGTCAGCTCCCTACACATGCCCATGTATGTGAATATTTTAACTGATATTTTGCAGCACCACCAAAAGCAGACTACTGCAAGCCCTTCTCACCATGGAGGATGCTGAAGTCCGTGTAGTAAATGAGACATGGTTTACAATATCAGAGAACACTCTGTCTGTGCAGGGCTATAAAGCCTTCCTCATTTGTAGACCAGCTACTGTGTAAGAGAAAAAAAAGGCATTGGCTTCTCTATCTACATCCAGAAGAGAGACACATCAAAGATGGCAAAGCAGCAGGATGCACTAGAGCTTCTTCATGTCCAAATAAGCATCAGAAAGATCCCATATTATTAGCTAGTTATAGAACTCCCTCTACGACACAAGAAAACCACAACACCTGTCTACAGGAACTAGAATCACTCAATGTTAAACCCAATACCGTTTTCATAGGTGATCTAAAGTATCCATCTATAGACTATAAATAATAATATAATTTTAATATAATATTATAATAATAATATAAACATCTTGGATCTTGTCCTTATTAATATGGGACATCTTGAACCAGCCCTTGCATGCCTTCAGCACTTACTAGGTCTGACCATAAAGCCGTCTCCTTTAAAATAAAACTGAAACCAGAGATCCCTTCTACCCAAGGTACTTTTAGAAATTTCTTTAAGAAATATCACTCCTAAGTGATACAATAGCAAGTTTCAAATCCCTACCAAAACCTGTTGACTTCACTGAATATTACAAAATGTACACCACACTACACCAGCATGTAAAGTTGCACAGATGCTGCTGTACCCCACAGGAACAAGTGCAAGACAAACCCCAGAATGAAACCCACATATATAACAAACAATATCAACAAGCTTTATAATAAAAAGAAAGGAATTTTGACCAAATGCAAGAAGAGTAATTCCCAAAATGTTAGAGTACTAGGAAGTTACTAAAATAAGCAAACAAACAACTCAGGTGCTTAATAAAATCCAACAAAGTAAATATTGAGGCTAAAATAGCTATCCAAGCCAAAGGCAATCACAAGGCATTTTTTTAGTTATGCTCAGAAGCTCAAAAGCCAATGCAGTAATGTGCTAAGCTTATTGTGAATGAAGTTGCATACACTGAGGCTCAAAATATAGCGAACCTACTGGCCGATAAATTAAACTCTAACTTTACCCCTTTCCTCTCTGTCTGTCTGTCCCTCAAGGGTTCCACTTCATATCATCGAATTATCATTTCATCGAATTTCAAATCATCGAGACCAAATCGACGAAAACTCATTTAATTGAAAACTCTTATTATCGAATCTCAAATCATTGAAAACTATAAAGCAACTACAAATAACATCCCAGACACTGTTTACTATGTTTATGCAGGGGGGCAAGCCCCCTTGCACCCCCACACCCCCTGTAATTAAATATACTAACTCCAAGGTCACACTACAGTGGGGTTAGGAAATTACCTTTTCCCCCACTGTAGTGCGACCTTGGAGTTGTTATATTTATTTACGGGGGGTGTGGGGGGCAGAGCCCCCCACATGGGGGTGCAGGGGAGCTTGCCCCCCTGCATAAATGTAGTAAAAACTTTGTGGAATTTTATTTGTAGTTGCTTTATAATTTTCAGTGATTTGAGATTCGATGATATGAGTTTTTGATTAAATGAGTTTTCGACGATTTGGTCTCGATGATTTGAAATTCGATGAAATGATAATTCGATGATATGAAGTGGAACCCCGTCAAGATGTACCTGAAACTGTTTACCCTCCAGCTATCACACAAGACCAAGTCCTAAAAGTGCTATCAAAAGCTAAAAATACACTGTTCAGTCACAGCCTCCATACAGTTTTTTTACCAAGCAAATGGAGAACAGCTACAGTCATTCCTTTGCACAAGGGAAGATCTTCCACAGATCCAGGCAATTACAATCCCAGAAGTCTCACCAACCTCATATGCAAGCCATGGAAAGATTAATCATGGACTTAATCAGGACATAGGGAACCTCCAAACTCTGGACTTGTCTCACTTTGGCTTCATCAATGGCATGCCAAGCTTACTCACCCTGGTAGATTTTTTTTGAAAAGGTCACCAAAGTAATGGATGAAGGCAAAACAGTACACAATGCATATCTTGACCTGGCCAAAGCTTTTGACAATTCCCTACTCGGGCATAATAGAAAAGCTAAATAAACTGGGAATAAACCCCTATATAACTAGCTGGATTGTCAAATAGCTCAGAGATAGAACACAGGTAATCAAAATAGAAGAAGTTACCTCCACAGAGACCACTGAACAGTGCAGTCCCACGGGATTCTTTGCTAGGATGTCTCCCATTTGGCATCTACGTTTCTGAAGTAAAACCCCATACAAAAGGGCTCTGGCTAAGTTTGCAGATGACTGCAAGCTAGGAACAATCACTGAATCCCCAAATGACATAGCCATACTCCAGAAAGATTTACCCCAAATAAATAACTGGTGCCAAAATCAGGGTCTGAAACTAAATGCCAAAAAAATGCATTACTGTATCCTTTGGGAAGTCATCCAGTTGATTTAGTTGTTTGGTATTTGGGAACTTACATGGACAGTGACTTAACTTTTGATGAACATGTGTCTCTGGTCATAAAAAAGTCCTTCTATATTGCACAGCTTATAAACAAAGGGATTGTGTATAGATCTGGGGGTGTCATTGCCCCTCTTTAATCAAACCTTATTAGACCAGTCATTGAATATAATGTCCCCATAGCTCTCAACTAATCAGGGCCAAATGTCATTAGAATCTGGGACAAATCCAGAAATAATCAGGGACAATCAGGAGCACTTTTAAAATATTAGCACTATTAACCTGAGACACTGACTGTTTAAGAGAATATGAATTAATATGCATTTTCTGAAGTATTGGAAGTGTATAACTCTAATTATTGTCATTACTTATTAAATGCAATTCACCAGTTTTTCTGCAAATGTCACGAGTTTAAGAGGGACTAAGAGGGACAGAGCTAAAATTTGAGTCAAAATCAGGGACAGTTGACTAGCATAAATGTCCCCTTTAGCATGTATCTGTCTAGACACATGCAACAAATGGAACTTCCATTACTAAATTACTGAAAGGATACAAGGCCTAAACATGTCCTTAATGGACTTATTCAGGACCCTGTCACTATACTCAGTATTCTATAGACGGCTAACAGGTGACCTGTTTCTAAGACATAAGATGTCTACCAACCCATTACTGATGCATTTACTGCACATCAGCAAGTCAAATGGCATCATAAATACTTGGTCTAGAGATCTAATCCTCTTCTGCATCATTACCAGAATAATTTGGAGTGACATGTATATCTGAAAGAGGATACCTCTGCTGTGGAACACACTCCTCATCCACATAAAACAAAGTTAATTCCTGTCCATATTCAAAAGCAACTTACATCTATGGAATGGAAAGAGAAAATTTATGCCATGACTGCCCCCTGTACCACTAATGGGCAAAGGTAACTACTAAATGCTTTAATCCCATGCATGGGCCCCCTCCAGTTATCTATGGTATGATCCCTGTTATTCTCATTAGGGGTAATATATCATGATTGACCAAGGGATGGGCAAAGCCAATCTATACCAAACGAGATAGGTTATTTCAAGCACAAGAAGGGAAAATGGCTAGGCTTAAAATAACCCCAAGGGCAGGTAGTATAGTATTTACCTATGAGCCTATGAACCTTCTATTTTTCCTTCTGGTTTTCCATGTGGTGTTCTAGCTCAGACTTCATACATGCACTTTGAATTTATATTTATTGAAATGCTGATATGAAATCTGTACACACGCACTTAAAAAAATAAAAAAATAAAAAAGAATGACATTTGGGGAGCCAAGTATCAGGGAAAAAGGAATGGAGAACTGGAACAAAGCAGCAGAAAAAAATAAGGTAAAAATATTTATGTCAGACTTAATGACCGCACAGGAATATCTAACTTGATATAACAAAAGGAATAATTGGCAAAACATAGCCTTTCCACCTCCACAGCTACTGGAAAAGCTTTGAATCTTTCTTAATCAGCTGCTTATTCCTTTCCCAGCCATTCCCCATAAGCACTATCTTACACTTGTCTACTATTCCATGCATTTCCAAATAACATTGCTGGATGTCTTTTACCACATTATCTCTACAGGGAACTTATTCCCAATGTAATTTCAAACTGTGCTTACACACACACAACTTTTTTTCTCCCTGTTAGGAAAGAAAAGAAATTTCCTCCTTGGGTTTATGAAATTGCTTGCAGTCTTAAAGTTATGGCCATTTCCACTTCTGCTTTGCTTCTTTCCTTGAGGTTAAGAATATTAATGTCGTTTTTTTTTATATAGTGCCTTCTGTAACAGTACTGTTAATGTAATGACCATGCTTCCAGACAGCACTGTAGGAAAAGGATTATCTGCACCTTCTAGCAAGTCTTCAACATCTAGTTATAGTCTCACTTGTTACATTTAGATTTTGTCATGGTTTAATTTCTCCAAAGTCCTTTGGGTTTGTAATACCATGATGGGAATGGACCCCATTCCTAAGTCAGGGTATGATTAAAGTTAATGAAATTAGTACTGTTTCAATCTTTGATGGTAGCATAATGTGCTCTTTGAACCACCCATAATGTGCCCAGAATTGACTCATTCTGAAATTTGTATGGAGTTATATATATTAGCATCATATCTAAATATGACTGTAAATTCAGTTTTATAAGACTAGTTGCTCCTACTACTATTAGAACTGCGTGGGTATCTTTCTTCCACATTGCTCTTCTTTCTGCTTGCAATCTTGGTATTTTATGACTTTGGGTTTTTCTGTACATAAGACTCTGTAATCAATGGGTTTAGCAATTTCAATGTATGATGCTACGTTTGTCTTGTTTTCATGGATTACTATATCAGTTTGTTTCACGTCTATTTTCTAAACTGATAATGGTTGATTCCACGTGACATAAACTTCATCATTACAATGCTTTGTGGCTCATGTTACAGGGTTTCTCAGCTACTTCAATAATGAAATGTTTACCCAGTTCCCAATTCAACAGTCTTGTCACAGTATTATGCCTTTCAGTGTACAGACCCAATGCAATTAATGTATCACACCCAGTAAAAACCCCACCGACTGAAGCTTGAGCAATGTAAAACCATAAATACAAAACAAAAGTTGCTGCTAAGTTGCTGTAAAGTCCACAAAACAAACTGTACAGAGAATCCAGATGAATAAAATATTGGAACCTTTATTTCAAGCAAAAAGTGCCAGGTTTAGCACTTTCATCAAGTAGCACAATATCTGACTTCTTCAGAACAAAATCATCAACTTGACCATCATTTAAATAGGCCTATCACAGAAAATTGATTGACAATCAGTTTAACAAAATAAAAATCAGGGATGAACAAAATGGAGCTAAAAACAATGACATAATTTGTAAATGCACTTATAGATATAAAAACACTGTATCATCAAGTTCAGTCATATGCTTTAAGTTTTAAAACACTTAAAACCGATGTGTTTTCATTTAGCCCAGGAGGGTCAACCGAACTGAGGCAGAGTTGCCATAGTAACTCCTTTACCTCATGATCTCAACTGGACCACCTCGTACAGAAACACTCAATTTCTCTAAAACAGCAAACTTCAAAGAAGAATATCTGTGACAAGTTAATGTGTGTTTAAAGTGCATTACTGATATTTTTGTTTTTTATGTCATTCAAATGCTTATAAATTCTTCGTTTCAAAACATGGTTTTGTGGACACCCAGTAGAAAGACATGCAACTGTTCCAGTTCTATTTTACAAAACCTGCATTTGTCTGTTTCTTCTACATGTCAAATGGCCTTTGTAAAACCAACGTGAATGTAGTCCACTACTCTTGGACACCAATATTAACCTTTTATCGTTTGGTTTAACTTCACCTCTCTGTAACCATTCTTGCATCAAATCCTGGTTAACTTGAGGTTGTTCCAGGTGTTTTCCATACTTACCACGTTTTCTGTGCTTTTTCCACATTTCTTGCCTTCTCGTCTGATCCTTCTACTTATATTCTTTCCTTGGTTTTTTTTTTTTTTTTTTGCATATTCATTTTCTGCCTGATTTTTATCTACTTCTGATTTGATTTCCATTCCCTCTTGAAACTGATATGTTTCTGCTAAATTAAGCAGGGAAGTAATCCTAGACTTCTCCTCATGTTTTAAAACTGATATGTATGCAGTCCCAAAATTGGAGATCTATACATGTAATCAATTTTGAGGATGCCCAATCCTCCTTCAGAACGAGAGATGTATAATCTTGGCATACACTCATTTTATATATCATTTGATGAGTGTGAAGCATTTTTTGTTTTCCTGTCCAAATGATCCAATACCTTTTGAATGGAGCATCTTATACATTTGTAAGCACTCCTTTATCCATGAATGTGGGATACTGTCAAATGCTTTTTGTAATCTACCCATGTCACACATAGATTCTTCCCTATTTTCAATTCTCCATTATGACTATATTTAACAACAAATGATCCTTTGTTCCATATGATTTTCTTTTGTTACCCTTTTATACTATTGTCATGATTAACTTTTCTATTAAATGACTATAAACTCTATTGGCATTAATTCCATTATATAGTTTGCACATTGTCTGAAGGTAAGTTACTGGTCTATAGTTTTTAGGATAGCTTGTAGGCTCACTCTTAAGGAGGAGCATTGTTTTTCCTGTTGTTAACCCCTAAAACTATATATACTAACTCCAGGATCACACTACAGTGGGGAAAAGGGCATATATACCTTTTACTTGCCTTACAGTACTCTACACAGTGCCAGTACTTCACTTCAGTGAAATGAGATTCGGTGAAATGAGTTTTCAGTAATTTGAGCTTTCAGGGATTTGGTCAGGGTGAATTCAAATTCAGTGAAATGAGCTTTCAGTGAAACAAAGTAGGCCCATATATATATATATATATATATATATATATATATATATATATATATATATATATGCTAAATCTTCATGTAAAGATGTTGCCTGTCCCTGGAGGAGTGGTTACTACCTAGAAGCTGTAGTTTTATTGGCCATTTTGGGTCAGTGCTAAACTCCTTGATCTGTCTCTCTTAAAACCCGGCTGCCTCGTGGTTTTGGCATCTTTTCAGGCTTGCTAGTTGGTGTTGAAGCACCTACCAAGGGGAGAAAATGCTGAGAGAAGAAAAGGAGCCACTTTTGTGATTTTAAGTATTTTCTTCTGATTTTTTGTTAAGTTTTACTGCTTTGGCGCCTATTTTTTGGCATTTTCCGGCTTGCTAAAGTTTATATCTGTAACAGTACTTGGAATACATCCAGAGCCTGTTTACTACATTTCCTGTGTTGCACTTAATTTAAAATCGTTTTTTTCTCTAAAAACTGCATTTTACCTGATTTTGGCCTAGCACTCGAGTGTGGGGTCATTTATTGCACTGTTGTGATTATTTTGCTGCTTGTGTAATCTCTGCTACCTTTAAACTACAACAAAAAGAAAAAAAAAAACAAAAAAAATCTTGCCTTTTCCCCACTTTCTGAAAGTTAAGAAAGTTCAGTTACAGATTTGCTGTTCTGAACTGTTTGGAAGTTTCTAGAAGGCCAGTGCTTGCTTGGGCTAAAGGGAAGTCTCTGTGTTCACCAGTGGGAGTGGTTAACACTGAACAGCCTGCCTGTCCCTGGAGGAGTGGTTACTACCTAGAAGCTGTAGTTTTATTGGCCATTTTGGGTCAATTCTAAACTCCTTGATCTCTCTCTCTTAAAACCCTACAACTCTCTTTTTGCGCGGTTTTGCACACTGAGCAGCGTCGGGCAGCACCGCCTAAACAGGTTTAAACTATTCCAGGCTCCACAAAGTCTGCTCTTCACTTTTTCCCTTAGAACTGTTCAAACTCTCAAAGTAATCACTCTATTCTCTTTCTAAAGCCCTGCACTTGCTCAGCTCTTATAAGGAAACACTAACTAACTAAAGCACTACACCCTCCTTGACTTCTCATAAGTATTAGGCTCCCGATTGGTCCTTCCTGATCAAGTGAAAAATCAGTTCCCTTCCCTAATATGATCAGTAAAAAAACAGTTCCCTATACTAATCTGGTATGTCCAAGGGTCAGTTTCAAGGTTACTCTCCAGTCCAGCTGGTGAATCTGGGAATTTTGAGGCAATGTTACAATTGCCTTATGTACACAGACAACCCTCTCCTCCTTCCAACAAACTCTAATACATGTGAAAGATGCAGTTACACAGCCAAACTGGAGGCAGAGCTCTCTCAACCCAAGACTGGCACAGTCAGTCAGGAGGAAAAGGTAACCACCCACACCACAAATCCAGTCTCATACAGACCTATTGCATCTGCATACCCAACACATAAACACACAAAAACATACTCAGAGGCTCTAAATAAAAATCTGCCTAAACAGCAAAGACCTCCTAAGCAGATATCCAAGCAACAGCCACCCCTCAACAATACCCATGAATCACATATCTCATAAAATCAGTGTGCCTCACAGTCACAGCCCTTAAGGCCAAACAACACACCAAATACACTTGTTATAGGGGACTCTACTGTCTGGCACACTGACGTCCCGCTCACCAGACTGAACAAGAAGGTCACTGTAAGCTGCCTGTCGGGTGCCAGGATCCGCCACATAACGCAAGCACTCAGGTCACTCCAAAGCAAGTACAAGTATGACTCCGTCATTGTCCATGCTGGTGTGAATGACCTGAGATGTACCTCCCTGGACTACATGAAAAGAGACATAGAGGAGCTCTCTGACCATGTAGCCCAGGCTGGTATGACCCTGACCTTGAGTAGCATCTTGCCCTCACCAAGAATGATGCCACAGTATAAAGACAAAATGATCAGCTTCAACAATTGGCTAAAGTATTGGTGTCATTCAAAGGGGATCCAGTGTCTGTCACCCTGGGATGACATGCTCGACAAGCCACGTTGCTTCGCTAGGGACGGCTTGCACCTGTCCTTTCGTATACTGGCCAAGGCTCTTGCCACCCCCATAGTGCCTTTTTTAGGCAAGGCTCAAAGGACAAACCCACCTCCATAGACAACCCAAGGATAAAAAAATTAAAGGTAATGCTACTCAATGCCAGAAGTCTAAACCTCAAGATGCACGCACTCGAGGCACTCCTCAGTATGGAGAAAATCGATGTCCGTGCAGTAACAGAAACCTGGTTCAAGGCTCCTGAGAGCACCCCAGCACTACCAGGTTATAACTCATACCATGCGTTTCAGCCCCAAATCTCGGACCGAAGCACAAAAGGAGGGGGAGTATCTATATTCATCAAAGATACCTACACCTCCAGGTTAGTGGCACTGCACGAAGTAATGGAAACCATCCATGTGCAACTAACAGCGGGCAAAACTGCCTTTCAGTTTGTAGCCTGCTACAGAACACCCTCCCTATTACAGGAACCCCACTTGGCATTCCTGAGAACACTGGAGAATATGAAGGTCTCTCCAAACACTATGTTACTGGGTGACTTCAACTACCCAAGCATTGACTGGGAAAACTACTCAAGCCCAAACACCCTCGCCCAATGGTTCCTTGAATTTATAAACTCTAATACAATGGAACAACTGGTCACCACTCCCACAAGAGGGAACAACATACTGGACCTGGTCATCACCAACATGGGGACTCTATGTTCCACACCAGAGGTAAACCCCTCATTGGTAAGATCAGACCATAAACAAATTTCCCTGGACATCCATATCCCGTCCCCACCCCCAGCCAAGGAAATCACTGTAAAGAATTTCTCAAAAGCCAACTTTGCACTTCTCAAGAATGAGGTGGAATCTTTCAAAGCCCCTGGGCCAGAGGATAATACAGCCCAACCCGCAGAATCCTTTACAAATGCATTCTATGAGCACCTGCAGGAATGCATGGATTGTGCTATCCCAAATAAAACCAAGACTCACTCCTCCAAAAACAGGAGACCGGTCTGGTGGACCCCGGCCATAAATAAGCTATACAACAGAAGGAGGAAGCTACTACATGACAGAGCAAAATCCCAAAAAGGGAAGGCATCTCTGATCAGTATTAGCAAGAAACTTCGATCCCTCATAAAATAATCAAAGGCCAGCTTTGAAAGAAAAATTGCCCTAGGCACTAAAGATAATCACAGGGCCTTCTTTAGTTATGTCAGGAACATGGGCGGAAACTCCCAGATATGCTCTGAATTGTTGCATAACGGTACAAAATATACCAAACCTACAGACATGGCCAACATCCTGGCAGACAGATTCAGCGCAAACTCCCCCCCCCCCCAAAGCAGCAAATGCCTATCCCAACTGAATGTAACCTCCCTGACATCACAGATGCACAGGTGAAAGCTGCCCTCTCCAAAGCAAAAACACAGCATCTATGGGGCTGGACGGTGTCCCAGGCTCTGTCTTACATGAGCTCCATGAAGAACTGTACCCTCACATTAAGTCACTGTTCAAATTTAGCCTTACTACAGGATATGTACCCAAAGAATGGCGTACAGCTACAATGGTCCCACTCCACAAAGGTGGTGCCACAACGGACCCCGGAAACTATCGCCCCATAAGCCTGACTAGTCTGGTCTGTAAAGCTATGGAGTGTATTATCATGGAACTCATAAACAAAGACATTGGGAGTCTCCAGACACTGGACCCTACCCAGTTCGGCTTTGTTAAGGGCAGATCTTGCCTCTTAAACCTAGTTGATTTCTTTGAAACAGTTACCAAAGCCATAGATGAGGGCAAGGTAGTCCACACAGCCTACCTGGACCTCGCAAAAGCCTTCGACACAATACCCCACTCGGGCATCATAAATAAGCTTACCAACTTAAATATCAACCCCTATATCACAAGATGGGTTGCAAACTGGCTCAGAGATAGAACCCACATGGTCAGAATAACAGGTGCCATGTCCGAATCCAAACCAGTTACAAGTGGCGTCCCACAGGGCTCAGTTCTGGGACCTCTCTTGTTCAGTATATACTTCTCTGAGGTTCAGGCTAACACGGGAGGATTATGGCTGACAAAGTTCGCAGATGACTGCAAACTAGGGGGCCATAATCGAATCTCCAGCTGACACAAGCATCCTTCAAAAGGGTCTCACAGAGATGGATGCTTGGTGCCAGAGCCACGGCCTCAAGCTAAATGCTAGAAAGTGCATAGTCATCCCCTTTGGGAAAAACAAGGTGCCCACAAATTACCACACAGGTGGTAATCCATTAAGTACGGAAGAAGTAATTAGAGATTTGGAGACCAACGTAGATAGTAATCTCTCTTTTGATAATCACATTGCCAAAGTGGTTAAAAAGACCTTTTATATTGGTGACTCCATAGTCAGACACACTGACGTCCCACTCACCAGGCTGAACAAGGTGAGGGTCACAGTAAGCTGCCTATCGGGCACTAGAATCCGCCACATAACACAAGCACTCGGGTCACTCCACAGCAAGTACAAATATGACACAGTCATTGTCCATGCTGGTGTGAACGACCTGAGACGTACCTCCCTGGACTACATGAAAGAGACATAGAGGAGCTCTCTGATTATGTAACCCAGGCAGGTATGACCCTGACCCTGAGCAGCATGCTTCCTTCACCAAGAATGATGCCACAACATAGAGACAAGATGATCAGCTTTAACAATTGGCTTAATTTCTGGTGTCATTCAAAGGGGATCCAGTGTCTGTCTGCCTGGGATGACATGCTTGACAAGACATGCTGCTTCGCAAGGGACGGCTTGCACCTGTCACCCCTGGGATTCTGGATATTGGCTAAGGCTCTTGCCACCCCCATAGTGCCTTTTTAGGCAAGGCTCAAATTCTAAACCTACCACCCTAGAAAACAAAAATGGGAAGAAACTAAGGGTAATGCTGCTTAATGCCAGAAGTCTAAATCTCAAAATGCATGCACTTGAGGCCTTTCTCAGTATGGAGAACATCGATGTCTGTGCTGTGACTGAAACCTGGTTCAAGGCTCCTGAGAGCACCCCGGCACTATCAGGTTTTACCTCATATCATGCGTTCTGGCCCCAAAACCCGGACCACACCACAAAAGGAGGGGGTGTATCCATATTCATCAAGGATACCCACACCTCCAGGTTGGTGGCAACGCACGAAGCATTGGAAACCATCCAGATGCAATTAACCATAGGCAAAACTGCTCTACAATTTGTAGCATGCTACAGGCCACCCTCTCAAACTCAGGAACCCCACACAGCCTTCTTGAAGACACTGGAGGGTATAAATGTATCTCCAAACACCATTATATTGGGTGACTTCAACTACCCGAATATAGACTGGGAACATTACTCAAGCCCAAACTTTCTAGCCCAAAGGTTCCTGGAGTTCATAAATTCAAATGCCATGGAATAACTAGTCACCGTTCCCACAAGAGGAGAAAATATACTAGATCTCATAATCACAAACATGGGGACAAAATGCTCCACACCGGAAGTATATCCCTCATTGGTGAGATCAGATCATAAACTAATCTCACTGGATATCCACATCCCGCCCCCACCCCAAACAAAAAAGACCACAGTGAAGAACTTCTCTAAAGCAAACTTCACACTACTCAAGACTGGTGTGGTATCCTTCAAGGCCCCCGAGCCAGTGGAAACCACAACCCAAGCTGCGGAAGCATTTACAAATGCCTTCTACGAACACCTCCAGGACTGCATGGATCAGGCAATCCCTAATAAAACCAAGACTCTTTCCACCAAGGGCAAACGTCCAGTCTGGTGGACCCCAGCCATAAACAAACTTTACAAAAAGAGGAGAAAGCTGTTACATGATAGAGCAAAATCCATAAAAGAGAAGACACCTTTGATCATTATTAGTAAAAAAATACGAGCACTCATAAAATCATCCAAGGCCAACTTTGAGAGAAAAATTGCCATAGATTCAAAAGACAATCATAAGGCCTTCTTCAGCTATGTTAGAAACCTGGGTGGAAACTCCCAGATATGCTCAGAATTAGTCCAAAATGATACAAAAATCACTGAACCCACAGACATTGCCAACATACTGGCAGACAGGTTCAATGCAAACTTCACCCCCCCCCACAAAAGGAGAGATAACTATCCCAGCGGAGTGCAGCCTCCCAGACATCTCCAATGCGCAGGTGAAAGCTGCTCTCTCTAAAGCTAAAAACACAGCATCAATGGGACCGGATGGTGTCCCCGGCTGTGTGCTACATGAAATCAATGAGGAACTAAACCCGCACATAAGGCAGCTGTTTAATCTTAGCCTTACCACAGGATACGTGCCCAAGGAGTGGCGTACGGCAACTGTGGTCCCACTCCACAAAGGCAGTGCCTCTACGGACCCTGGTAATTACCGCCCCATAAGCTTAACAAGCCTGGTCTGCAAAGCTATGGAGAGGATCATAATGGAACTCATAAACAAAGACATAGGGGACTTGCAGACATTGGACCTGACCCAGTTTGGCTTTGTCAAGGGCAGATCATGCCTTTTGAACTTGGTCGACTTCTTCGAAACAGTCACCAAGGCCATTGATGAGGGAAAGGCAGTCCATACAGCCTACCTTGACCTTGCAAAAGCTTTCAACACAATACCCCACTCAGGTATTATAGAGAAACTTACCAGCTTAAATGTAAACCCATATGTCACAAGATGGGTTGCAAACTGGCTAAAGGACAGAGCCCACAGGGTTAGAGTAGCTGGCTACTACTACTAGCACAGGCTAGTAGTCAGACTCAAAGCTGGTCACAAGTGGTGTCCCACAGGGCTCAGTCCTTGGCCCCCTGTTGTTCGGCATCTACTTCTCAGAAGTACAGGCTAACATAGGAGGACTATGGCTGACAAAGTTTGCAGATGACTGCAAACTGGGAGCCATAGTGGAAAGTACATTGGACACAGATATCCTTCAGAGGGGTCTCACGGAAACTGATAGCTGGTGCCAGAGCCATGGCCTGAAGTTAAATGCCAAAAAATGTATAGTCATACCCTTCGGGAAAAACAAGGTAACCCCAAGCTACCATATAGGTGGCAATCCACTAAGCACAGAAGAGGTTATCAGGGACCTGGGGACCCAGGTTGACAGTGGCCTTTCTTTTGACACTCACATTGCTAAAGTGGTTAGAAAAACCTTCTACATTGCCCACCTGATCATGAAGGGATTCACATCCAGATCAAGTGAGGTTATTGTTCCCCTGTACTCTTCACTTATCAGACCAATGATCGAGTACAATGCCCCATTCGGGATGTATCTCACCGACACCTGCAGCAATTGGAGAGACCCCAAAAGTTCCTCACCAAAAGGATAAAGGGACTCCAAAATCTGTCATATGCGGCCAGACTGAAGAAACTCCAGCTTTATTCAGTTGCATACCGTCTGCTCAGAGGTGACCTGTGCCTGACATACAAGGCCATGTCCAATCCGGAATTAATGGGCATGCTCCACCTCAAAAAATCCAAATCTACCAGATCCACTAGAGCAAGCGACTTAAACCTTAGCACGAATATAAATAGGACATGCTGGAGTGATAGATTTGTCACCCAGAGACTCCCTATGTTGTGGAATAAAATCCCAGTCCATGTGAGGCAGAGCACCTCTCTGGCTCTGTTCAAGAGAAATCTTGACCGGTGGATGGGAGATCGTAGGTTTACCCCGGGAATCATCTCTGTGTCACTGCTGGACAGAGGCACAACAAACTAATGGGCACAGTATTTTTTAACATAAGGGGTGGCGTAAGCCACAAAAAACTCTGGGCTAGGCTTATAAATGCCTTAGGGCAGATAGCCTAGTATAAACCTATGAACCTATGAACCTATATAGCCCACCTTATCACAAAAGGGTTCGCATCTAGATCAAGAGAGGTCATTGTGCCCCTCTACTCGTCACTCATCAGGCCCATGAATACAATGCCCCTTTTGGGATGTACCTTACCCAACATCTGCAGCAACTGGAGAGACCCCAAAAGTACCTCACCAAGAGGATCATGGGCTACAAACAGATGTCCTATGCAGCTCGACTAAAGAAACTCCAGCTCTACTCAGTTGCTTACCGCCTACTCAGAGGTGATCTATGCCTGACGTACAAAGCCATGTCAAACCCAGAATTAATGGACATGCTCCAGCTCAAAAAATCCAAGTCCCTTAGAGCTACACGCTCCAGGGACCTAAACCTCAGCACAAAAATAAATAGGACATGCTGGAGGGACAGATTAATTTCCCAGAGGCTCCCCTCACTCTGGAATAGAATCCCAATTCATGTTAGACGTAGCCCCTTGCTGACCGTCTTCAAGCGAAATCTGGACGCGTGAATGGGAAATCACAAATTCACCCCGGGATCTCTTCTGTGTCCCTGCTAGACAGAGGCACAGTAAACTAATCTTAAAAGGGTACCTTCTGTGACCTACTTTACAGAGGCACAGTAGGCTAATCTAATAGGGAGGCGGAAGCCAAATACACTCTGGCTAGGCTTATAAATGCCATAGGGCAGATAGCCTAGTATCTACCTATGAACCTATAATACTTAGGTACTGCATATGGGCCTAGAGGAGCTTTTTTGGATTTTGTTTCAATTTCTCTGACCTTTACTTTATCCCATTTCAAAGCTTGTGCATTTGAACTTCTTACTGTTTCTTTTACTTGTTATTCAACATGTTCCACAGGGTCTTCATAAATATTTCTCCAAAATGTGTCTATTTCTTCTTTTTTGTTGTTGGTGTTTCTATTCCTTTTGCTGTGTTTCTCAAATCTCTATAAAACTTTTTTGGGTCATCAGCGAAGTGCTTGGTTTGTACTTTCTCTTTACATTTTTCTGTATATCTTAGTTTTTCTGCTTTTGCTGATACATTAAGCTTATTATTTGCAATACAGTATGATAGATCTTGGTCTGTTCTGATACTGAGTGTTGATTTTATCGCATCTATCTTTTTAAGTGTTTTTGTTCATTTGTTTCCTCTCCTATACTTTTCTAACACTGACCACTTCTTGTCTTAATTGCTTTATACTTTTCTCTATTCAGTACTTCCATAATGGCATTTTATTTCTTCCATTCCTTTCCCTTACTGCTCTGCATTTTTTGGTTGACTTGCTGATATTACTTTAGCTGCATAGTAATATATACTATTTACTTCTGTTATGTCACATGAATTTATGTTAACAGTCTTGATTACTGTGTTCATCTGTTTTACTGGACTTCTATCCTTTTGGATCTTATTTGATTTCTGCAATCTATTTCTTTCATCAATCTTACTATGTCTATCCATTCCTATTCAATCAAGCAACTCTTCCCTTAGATCATTTTCTTCTAAACTGAGGGAACATTCTTTGCTCTCTGTTTCCTGTGGGCATTGTACAGAAAGTTCCAGAATGTCTTCCTGTAACATATTCTCTTCAACTGCATCCTGTATCATCTGTTGCTCTTTCATATGGGAACTCACTGGCCCATCACTCCACGTAATTGACTGTGTCTGAGTTGTCAATGTTTCCTGCTCCTTCCCTTGCTGTGCAACTCCAAATGAACTTTTGTATTCGTTTCCTGCTGAAGACTCCAGAACATCTTCATGTGGCACATGATCACATGCAGTACTTTTCCATTAACGTGGCAACAGCTTTCTTGGCCTCGTTAACGGTTTTGTCATAATAAAAGCTGTATTTTTATTGTATATTTAACTCTCCCTATGCTGCTGCTTCCCTACCTATAAAACTGTATAACCATGTTCATAATTTCAGAACTGGGCAGGGTACAGTATGCAGAAGTGGTGTGTGGCTAAGGGGCATACCTGTCAAACGTCCCTGAATTTCAGCAACGTCCCTGATTTACGCTCAAAATTTTAGCTCTGTCCCTCATAAATCCCCCCCAAAATGATGACTTTTGGAGAAAAGGTATTAATTCATATTGTCTTATTCTGTCAATATCTCAATATCTCAAGTTAACAGTAGTAATATTTTAAAACTGTCCTCGATTACTTCCAGATTTGTCTCAGATTCTTGTGAGATTTGTCCGTGACTGGTTGACGGCTAGGCCATTTTTTCTTTTTTTTTTCTTATTTTTTTTGTACAAAAGTCTTCTACTGCTGTAAGTCTGGCCTGCATGTTAACAGTCTACCTGCATGTAGCAATATAACTGGCTGTTATATGTTAAAGGTTTAGCACACAATCAAGCCTGTAAAAATATGAAGACAGATAATCTGCTCCATCCTACCGGGGCCTTTAGCCTATAAAAACAATATTTGCTAAACAGTCACTGTCTTAAGAGAAGAAGGGCCTGGAAAAGTAAGTTAATTCTCGACAGATAAATTACTGACATGATGATAGCTTGAATATTTATTATACAGAATTGTGTTTAGGTGTCACTTCGAATCAGGTATTTCCATTTCACCCATTTTGTGTTTATGGAAGTATTGGATATATCCGAGTTTGTTGAGGAATGAAAGGGAGAGTGAGAATTTGTGATGGATTCAAATAAGCTATGTTTTTCTCTTTAGTTATGGTGCTTTGGCATTAAAGTGTGTGGCATTTCAAACAGTAGCAGCTACGAGGGTCTACACCTTGTTAAATGAAAGTGACGGCACTTGATTTAATCAGAAGATAGGGAATGTTAAATATACACTCCATTATAGTGCTCGCAGTGAGCAGAAAGTCAGGTTTGACATTGCAAGTTTGAAAACAAGACAACCACAAAGAGTGTGCAAAAAAAGGATCCGCTGAAGTGACACAGATTGCGGTACATCTACGATCACTGCAGCAATATTAAAACGTGCAAAAGCAATAGTAGGATATTTGTTTTTCTTGCAACTAATGCACCCAGCTCTCACCTTTTCCAAGTTCAAAATAGACAAAGCCAAAAGCAATCTGAGTTTTATTTAAAACACCCATTAACTGTTGTTCTTCAACAGTGAGACCTGCTTCAACTCAATCACAGTTGATTAATAAAGACCAGAGCTCTCAAATTTAACTTTCACAACTACGGCATGATACCTGCATT